>NC_136877.1:25156664-25234164 GCF_949152265.1 Phoxinus phoxinus
TTTCACCCCTCCTGTTAAACCCACGGTTTGTGAGACATCTGTCGTTATCACAGCCTCTCCTGCCCACTGCCCACAATCCATATACCCTCCCTCTCCCCCTCCCTTCCCTTCCCCCTCACGTTGGGTGCATATTTTAGCAAGATTAGATGGGCTTTATAATGGGTTTTGGGAATAATGCCCCCTTTTCTTTCACTTTTTGAAGTGATCACTATAGCAACCGTATTCCTTTGACTTGAAGTTGCTGCCTTTTTTTCCACCTGCTTGATTGGTTTTAGCATGCCTCTCTCTCTCTCTCTCTCTCTCTCTCTCTCTCTCTCTCTCTCTCTCTCTCTCTCTCTCTCTCTCTCTCTCTCTCTCTCTCCCTCTCTCTCTCTCTCTCTCTCTCTCTCTCTCTCTCTCTCTCTCTCTGTGTGTGTGTGTGTGTGTGTGTGTGTGTGTGTGTGTGTGTGTGTGTGTGTGTGTGTGTGTGTGTGTGTGTGTGTGTGTGTGTGTGTGTGTGTGTGTGTGTGTGTGTGTGTGTAAAGATGGGGGTTACAGCAATTCTCCACCCCCATGGCTGAAGGAGAGGGGAATGAAGTGAATTGTAAGCAGGGCCCTGCGAATTCAGACGTTTACAGACTGATCCTGTCCTAAGCAGTTATTCTGTAAAAGGAAGTGCAACTTAATGTAACCATTGCTTAAAGGCATAAACAGCAAGACATTTCAGTCATTCTTATCTTGATGATGCAGAATGAGTTAAATTCTCTGAGTGTCTGTAAACCACCAGACTATTGTTTTCTGATTGACATTTGTGTCACAAGGCAGAGAAGTCAAGGAAAGTCACGTGTAAGAGAGCCATGAGGTCATGCCTAATTATACATTCCACTTTAAGCGGTCTAATACATATGGCACTCTTGTGTAATTTGGCTGCTTGGTGTTAATAGTAAAGGCAGAGGTGCAATGAATTTCTACTAGGCCCGTTCGTGTAGACTACAGAAATATGTAAATAAAATGCCGACTACATACAAACATTAACTTTTCTTCTTCACCTTTTATAATAAGCTTCAGATTCAACAAGCATCTATTCTAAATGATGGTTCTCTAATATGAGCTCTGATATCTTATGTGCCCTCCAACCAAGCATATGTTGAATATGTGTTTGAAAAGACCATTCAATCTGAGACAGAAATCACAGTAGTTGCAGTAATGTTTGTGATAAACATAGAATCTTAATTTTAAAGAGCAATGAATTATATAGACCTAGTAAAAACAGGAAAATACAAAATTATGAATTAGACCTGGTGTTGCGCACAGGTGTACAACAAAGGACGGTCTGTGACAATAATAATCAATCCTTATGTAGACAAACCAATTATATATATTTCATATACACTTTTTTTCTCATCCCAGGCTCATGATTAAATCACACTGAGGGGAGGAATGAACCAGCGCCGCCCTTTCATCACTAGACACATGGAATGCTATGAAACATGGTCGTGAGAAACCAGTTTCCCCTCTGTAGTTCTGCGTGTTTTACAGTACTTGCATTTTTTGTCAAGATTAGAAATGCAACAATCTAACACAGGATTTTACTGTAGGCAACTAAAAATATGAGGTTGTGGTGTCAAGTGAAAAGTGTAAATGTTTTGTTTTGTTTCTTGACAGTTTCATTTATCTACATTCATGTCTAAAAACTGCACCGTGTTTTGATTTCGGTGACACAGCTGGTTTGTTGGTAATTTGTTAAAATGCCCAACTATTCCAGGCAGAGAGTTCAAGGTTACAGAGTTCCCAGAGTCTGCGAAACGCTGAAAGGTTTATGATCTGTGAGCTTCATGCCCTATAGAATGTTTGGCAAGCATTACATATCTGTGATTAATCATAAGTCTCATGTCAGTGAAACAACAACACAAATGTTTGCTCCTGATGCAGATTTCTTTAAGGGGGGAAAAGAAGACAGCAGCCTCTAGTGTCTGAACAATGATGGTGCATCAGGAGTAATGGCCAGATCTCAAAGCCTCAAAGCCAAAGAAGATGCGAATATTGATGAGAGACAGAATGACAGGAATAACATTTAAAAAAGTCATTTTTGTTGCATAACTTCAAGTGGAAGCCTTATGAAATCTATACAAAAATATTAATCTTGAATATTAATATTAATTCATTGCAGTTCTCATGGTTATTAACTATATAGACAATAACAACTAATACACAAAACAACAACACAAAACAAAAGGCATACAATAATTAATTCAAATGTGATGTTTGCTGTTGAGGGTTTGGTGCTTTGACTCTCGTGTCAGTAAAAGAACATGTTTTCTTGACAGCAGGGTGTTAATGGCTTAAGAATAAAAGGAAGAAGGTCAAGTTACAGGCCTCTATGAGTCAGGGTTTTGGCATGCTAATTCTCCCAGGAGACCCCCAGTCTTACCCCTCCGCTCTTGCCAGTGAAGCACAGTTTCAGTTTGCAGGGCCATATGGAGCAGCCTGAGGGAATCGCCTCTAGATGTAATTGTGGCAGTGCCTCAGCTGTCATCCCTTCACCCCAACACTTCATTTTGGGCCTGAATGATGTGGACCTTCATTATCTCAGCACCTATAAGCACACATACATTAGTTGTGGTCTTTATTTTCTATTTGCCTATTGTTGTTTTAGTTTATAGTTTATTTGTGTTTATATACCTGTTTAACCAGGTAATTTGATAATTTCTTTAAAGGTGACCGTGTGATGCTCACCTTGTGTGTTCAAGTAGCCTAGCTATCTGCTAATGGCACTTTTGTCTTGAGACACACAAATGAATATGATTTAAAAAATGTATTTTATAACTGAATTTCTTTGTCCATAAATTAAAAGTAATTTACTACTTTTATTGTATTAATTCCTTTCGAATGTGTTTTTTTTTTTTACATACCAAAGTTATTAATAAAAACGATTGAGGTGAGATTAATCTTAATTATCTGTTGGAAAAATTATGGGTCTAAGTCTAAGCCTTTTTATAGTCTTCTACTAAACTCACGTTGTCTTGTCATGTGATCTTTCCACCGGCAGATGTCGTCACTGCACTTTATCAATAAATAACTTTTTCTCGCTAAAAAAAAGACTTAATCTGGACTAATGATTAAAATCAGTTATTGAGAAAAATGCTTTTTATTTGGTTAAAAAACGTATGCATTTACTTATATCTATTATAATTTGTTAGCTACATTATATTTAAGTGCATTTAAGATAGAGATTACAAAAGGGTATGAATCAATATATTTAAAAAAATAATAATGTTAAAATCTGCATGCAATAACATGCATCCAAAGTGTAAAGACCACAACTTGTAGGCCTACTATAAATAGGGGGTCAACATGTCTAAAGAACAGATTGACACTTTTTAAACAGTTATTTCCACGTGATCTTATTATTATTTTGTGGTTTCTGTTTACATCTGGTACCCAAAACGATGTGTTATTTAGAGTAACGTTATAGGCTTTCTACCCATTCTTTGAAGACAGGTCCAAAAGGACTAGACGAGGGTTAAGAGTAGAAGTCGTAGCCTATGCTAGCCTACTTCATAACTCGTAACAGGCCAATATTCTATAATAAAATTTGCATCTGATGAAGAAATCTGATTCATGCAGTCTATGATTCAGTCTCTAGTTCACTCATATGCCGTGGACCAGTTTCCTCTCCTACATTTAGATATTCACCATGAAAGAGCAAACCGCACAACTGACCTCAGATCAGCGCGCTAATCACATTTAGGCGCGCGGCAAAGTCTGAAATGACATCATTCAAGCCAACGCGGATAGTGCTGCCTTTTCAAATGCCTGATCGTATTTACAAACATCAGGGCAAAACGTATTTTATGATTCCATGTGTTTTGCATAGTATTTTAAACAAGCAAAGAAAAAGGTATGAGTTCTGAGGAACCATTCGGTGAACCAAGTTGTGTTTGTGTTTATTATATTTCTAAGAGCACTGTGCGATCATTTATGACTCTTACTACGGCGAAGTCGTTCTTCATGAATATTAATTTGGTCTTTGCTTTTGTTCAACCCGGACCTGTCATGTGCCTAATTAATATTCATGAACCCACTTACTAACGTCTGCTTTTACTGGCAGGACGACAAGGTACGTGGGTAATATTCATGAGCTAGTCCTTCGCCGTAGTAGGATAGGTAGTTCGCGGAGCTTCTCGTGTGAGGTCCTCATGCGCTCAGTGTGCGCCTCCCTTTGTGCCTCTACACTCAAGATGGCTCCCGTTTTAGAGAAGAAGCTACTGGGTGCAGCCGGGACAGGCGACACTATGGAAAACAGTAACGAGGATGATGAAGGACAAAACCTCTGGTACGTTCGTACCCGCAAAGTGTCCAGAAGTGCTGCGGTTTGTGCAAGGAGTCCGTTTATTTGACAGTGTGAAGTGCTGCTTTGTCACCAGCCGGGTGCTGCCCAGTTCAGACGCCGGTCCCGGATGAGCCCAAAACACTCCACATAAACTTACAGTAAAGTCTGGATTATGCTAGATTAGACATTTGAAACGGGCTAAATAATAAAGAAAGTATTTTGGGTCGTTAGACGCAGATTGTCTCGGTTTATAGGCTAATGTCATGCTCACTGGTGTAACGTTAAGTTATGTGCTATTGGCTAGCATTTAACGTTAACTCAATGGTTTTAATATTTGTAGTGGTCAAGTCGTTTCTCTTGAAGCTTTGCTTGGCTAATTAAATTGAAATGCGGGTGGTGATTATTGTCAGGAAACTGACTGTTGATTTGCGTCTCTGATGGGATCCAAGTTAACGGTTGATTGACATCCATCTCTTGTGTGAGAGGTTCATTCTTGTAACGGCCTTTTTTTGTGGATGTTTTGGTAACATTATATTACCTAGTTGCAGGTATCTGCAGACGAAACTAAACATCCAACTACTTTCTACGATTTAAAGCCCCTGTCTGCTAATGTCATGAATGGCAAGTGATCGGTGGTCATTTGTTTTGTTTTTCAGGTCTTCAATCCTCAGCGAAGTTTCCACACGCTCAAGCTCTAAATTGCCCTCTGGGAAAAATATATTGCTTTTCGGTATGTGACATTTGTTGTTTTCTTGAATATTGTTTTTTTAATCAAAATTCATAGTTTTCTAAAAGTGCATTTATGTTTTGCGTACAATATCGACGTACGCCGCTTCACTAGATTGTGCAGTTTTCACCAAATGTATTTGAATACAATGTATGAAGTTTGAAAAGGGGATATTTCATCCAAAAATTATAGCCTAACGTTACTTCTGTTTCTCTCCGTCACGTTGTTCCAATCCTGTTTGACTTACTGTTTTTTCTGTAGAAGACAAATTAAAATATTTTAAAGAATGCTGGTACTACTAATCAAATAGTTTTGGTTATTGAATTCCATTGTATGGAGCAAAAAAACATCAACATATTTTAAAGTGTTCTACATAAGAAAGAAAGTTATACAGGTTTGGAATGACAAGAGTGAGTGAATAATGACAAAGTAAATGTGTGGGGTAAACTATCCCTTTAACTTTGTCTTAGGCATAAAGCTGAAATAATTTTCTTTGTCTTAACACTTTTATTATTCAGTACACCGACGTGACATGATTTATATGTGATATGGTTTCGGGTGTTTTAGGGGAGGATGGTTCAGGAAAGACGACACTCATGGCGAAACTTCAAGGAGCCGAGCACAGTAAGAAAGGTAGAGGGCTGGAATACATGTACCTGAACGTCCAGGATGAAGACAGAGAGGGTGAGTGATTTTAAACGGGGTCAAAGAAGGTGATAAAATAATTAACATAATAATATTTAAGGATTATGAAGGTTTGGCTGTTTTAATTTCCTGTATTGTGTTAAAAGGCTGCATTATTATGTATTGGTATTGTTTTGCAAACAAATTACATAAAGTCTAGAATGACCTGAAAAATATAAATGATATTTATTTTATTTTGGGTACATTCTCCGTATGTAGAAAATGCAGTTTATTCAGTTTAAAAAAAAGATAGGCCTATACAATAAACTCTTCCAGATTTAACTCGCTGCAGCGTGTGGATCCTGGATGGAGACCTGTACCACAAAGGCTTGCTGAAGTTCGCAGTGACCACTGAGTCGTTGAAGGACAGTCTAGTTGTGTTTGTGGTGGACATGTCACGGCCTTGGACCATCATGGAGTCGTTGCAGAAGTGGGCGAGTGTGCTGCGCGAACACGTGGACAAACTGAAGATCCCACCTGAGGAAATGAGAGAGATGGAGCAGAGGAGTAAGTGCTGTTTTGATTTTTTACTACTCGGTTGTAGTAGTATTAACACCTTGCTGTCTGTTTGTAGGGGTCATTCAGGTTCAAGTGACACTATGGATGATTATAGCGTGTGCATATCGTCTACCTTCAGCTGTTTATGCTAGACATCTTATTCTACTCAAGTGGTCATGAATAGCTGCAGGATATTTGTTCAACTAGAGGAACTTTTGTGCAGCACCGTGTATCAACCCATATCAGGCAGGTGGGAATATGAATTGATACAGCTTAACATTTATGTCTCCGTTTTCAAATGTTCCTTCTCTGGCGAGAATCGTTTCTTGTTTTGTATGTTTTTTGATCATATGTTAATGTTTAGATTGTGTTTAGGTTGCTACATTTACATTTTGACAGTACAGTCAATGACAGATTGTGCAGAAAGTTGCGGTGCAGTAATAAATACACTAATAAATCCCTCGCAACAGCAGGTGCAGAGGTTGATTTTGGTTTGTTGTTTATGATATAGTGAAGAATGTAGCTTAAACATTAAAGGACTTTTTATGTTGAGAATTCGGTAGGTAATATAGAAAGTTATGTGATGCTTTTATTAAAATGGTTTTGTTCATGAGTCCTAATCTAGTTTTATTATGAGGGTTATGAGACCAGGAACGCCTGCACTGTAGGATGGTTTAATCACAGTCTGGATATGAAGCAGTCTTTGTGCTTTCAATTTGCATGACCCATGTTGTCAGACTCTTGCTGCTAGAATCAAAAAGGTCACAAATACTGTCTCACGAGGAAGTGTTAGTTAAAATTAAATATTTGCTGAGAATCATCATGTTTATTAAAAAACCTTGTTAGTTGGATGATACACTGCAGTTCAAAAGTTTGGGGTCGGTAAGATTTTTTTCTTATGTTTTTGAAATCAGCCTCTTAACAAAGCTGTATTTAATTGATAAAAAATACAGTTTAAAATGTCATTTGTTAAATATTATTCCAATTTAACTGTTTTTCTCTTTGAAAGCTGCAGTCTGTAACTTTTGGCGCTCTAGTGGTTAATAAACAGAATTATTATTAATTAATAAACAGGTTAATAAACCCCCCCCCCATAATTCATGGAATCGAAAAGAAAAAATCTCAGCATTTATTAAAAAATAAATATTTTGTAACATTATTAACGTCTTCGCTGTCGCTTTTGATCAATTCAATGTGTCTGTAGCTGAATACATGTAATAGGCCTAATTGCTTTTTACATTGTACTGACCCCAAACTAAATAGTAATGTTTATCAGGGCTTGAAGTGAATATATTGGATTTTTAAAAGTTGTAAACTTTTAACGGAGCATGCATTTGATGGCTTAATGTGTTTTGATTTATGAAAACATCAAGCTGGCCCAACAGCGTTTTGAGGAGAGTGACTGACAATAGCGAGAGAGGCAGAGTGCTCAGACATGAAGTGAGAGGCTATTTCTGAGGATGACTGTTTCTGCATGTGCCCTATAAACAGGGCTGTGACAGCAGAATGGGGAAGTGGCTTGGCAATGGTATTGTTTTTTAGCTTGCATATGAAATACAAAGCCCAGTGGTTTTACAACGCATTTGAATGGCAGTTTTTGAATCTCTAGCTCTTTTTGTCCCCAACAGTATGATCACCTTATTGTGTGGCTTTCATCCTTCTAATATTTTTTCGTAATACAGAACATGCTTTCTGTGATGATTTATAATGTTTTACTTTTACAGTTATACATAAATGTTTCATGGAAACATCATTCATATCATCCCCATGTTTTCCAAATACATTCCCTATTTTAATCTATTATTTTGGCTGAAATATGATCCACTGAAGTTGACTTTTTGATATTGGTGAGTGACCTATCCACTGTGTCTCTCAGGTGCTAATTTCTGCTTTCAAAAAGTTTTTTTTTGGTGGTGTTTGATGTTTAACTTTTCAAGTTCACATCCCACAATTGCCAAATGTTGGATGTATTGAATTGGTGTCTAAACACATTAAGCCGCTAGCTGCTCTGAGCTTTGTAAAACTGACCCACCCAGAAAAAGGGCCGTTGCTTCCTTAAGGAAGCCCAAGCAGCCTCTGCTCACTCCTCACATCTGACCGGATTCAGTGACGTCAGCACTCTAGTGGGAAGGACAGTTCAGCTTCTCTTACAAGGCGTTGCATCATGGTCTGCTCACTCAGACGTTCCTGACATTCAACTCATTGTTTTAAGCGGGGCATGAGCGCAACACCCAAGCACAACTCAAACCACTGTGCTAAAACATAGTCTCACAGCTCTTAGTCAGCTAACACATTGACTGAACTTTTTTTTTTTTTATGTAGGCTAGAGAGAGACATCTGCATGTACTTTGGAAATCCTTTTTTTGTATGTTGTTCAAATGTGGCCTTGTAACTGCTTATTTTTAAATGCAAAAACAACACTTCTTAATTGGTATTTACTTTTTTTGTTTTCTGTCACCATGATTTTTAGATGCACTTGTCAGCACTCTGATGGCTTCATGCCTGCAAATGCTCTCTGGACGTGTGTATTCTGTTGACCATCCCCACCCTTGTTTGTGGAAGCTGGTCAAAGTCGACAGTAGAAAGTGATTGTAAACTGGTGCTTCTTTTGATTGAAGCTATTACATTAAGTCATATTGATTAAGAAAGTTGCAGATTAAAATCTTTACCATAACTTCAGTGTTGATTGTCTGGTAAAAACAGGCTGATCAAGTTATTTAAAAATAAAATGTTCATTGTTTTTCAGCCTGAGTTTGTTTAGAGAACTGTGGAGATTATGTGAGGCAGTAGAATCAAGGGTTTTATTTAAAAATGTCTGCAGACTGTGGCATGTGATATTGAACTCTTGCCTATTGGCTATTATCATTTAAGAAGAATCACTAGATGGTTAACATCGGCTTGCCTTCTGGAAATAATTACAATTTCCTAATGGACTCTTTGTCCAAATAGAACACAGTGGTTTATTGGTCTGCAACAGATTATCTTGATCTCCGGCTCCTGTGGAAACTTGTACATAAACTTCACATCGCTGGGTGTGGGTAACTAGTGTGATATAACTAGTACAGTAAATAAAGAGATTCATGATGAGTTATGAGTCATGACTGATGAATCCAATTCAGTTTATACACTACTGTTCAAAAGTTTGGAGTCGGTAAGGCTGCATTTATCAAAAATACAGTAAAAATACAGTAATATTGTATATTATATTAAAGTAACTATTTTCTATTTGAAGATATTGCAATTTGCAAATTTTATTGTGATGGCAAAGCTAAATTTTTAGCAGCCATTACTCCTGTCTTTAGTGTCACATGATGCATGTTGTGCTGCTTAATATTTTTTTGGTAACCAATTTTTGTCAGGATTCTTTGAATAGAAAGTTATTTGAAATAAAAATATTTTGTGATATTATAAATGTTTTTACTGTCACTGTTGACCATTTGAATATGACCTTGGCTTGCTGAATAAAAGTATTAATTTCTTAAACAAAACAAAAAATCATAGTGAATGATTCATAGTAGTATATGTTAAATCTGCTTTTAGGACTGGCGAGTCTGCTATTCCAGAAGCATGTTGTTCCATTAACAGTACGCTAAAGGAAGTTGTGCAGCTTGCCTGGTTTCTGGGTCATCTGGAGCTGCATTCTTAAGGTTCCTGAGGAAATTCCTCCCCCTTTCCCTCCCTCACCACCTCCTCAATCTACCACCAATAAAAGACCATTCCAGCCACCTACTTCCGCACATCACCACCACCATGCCCTCTTCATATACTCCTGTGTATTTAACATGGTTGCTGCTCCTGTGCAGCTGTATTTAACCAGTTGCTGCTCCTGTGTTCTGTAACATGGGTTTGGGTTGCTGTCCCTGTGTTCTGTATGTTGAGTCTTGAGAGTGTGCTGTCAGCTCTGTTCTCATCTGAGCTGCTCGACTTCTACAGGCATCGGCCACTCAAATGTGTCCATAAGTCATGATTTCAGGCAGTTTGAGTTGCACAGATAATGAACTGTTTGGGCAAAAAAAACATGCTACAAATCCTTGCCAATGCTAAGATTTATTTATGTTTTTCTTTTTTTAAAATGTAATCTTTTTTTTTTGGGACAGACTGTCTGTTTGGGTCTTATGTAACCTGACCGGAATGTCCTAAATCTATGGATGTTCTCTATATTTGTATGGCTTTTTATTGGTTGAGGCTATTTAATACTTAAAGTGATAGTTCACCCAAAAGTTACATTTCTGTTTATTTACGAACCCTTTTGTATTTTAAAATTTCGCTTGATTTTTTAAATTTCCATTGAGTTCACACAATCAATTTCCAAACACAATACACAAAGGTATCGGAATATGGTAAAATGTAATATAGTATATGGCAATTCTAACGTGCTTGATGCAAGAACCGATGACGTTTGAGCTTCCATGTTTATAAAGTTATCTATGACGTTTTCAAACATCGGTCATTTGATTTTGAAGTACTCGTATCTCTTCAAGAGAAGCAACATTAATGCATTATTGCTAGTTAGCAAACATTAGCTTGGATGCAGTCTTTTAGGCCCTGTTTACACCTGGTATTAAGTTTTGGTCGATCGGATCACAAGTAGACAAGGAAGACGCATACCTATTTACACCTGGGTTTTTAATCCATCTCTTTTGTTCACTTTCAACCACTTCTGTCCTGATTTCTTCGAGAGGAGGGTCTTTGGGTGGGCAGGTGTATGGGCTTTTTCAGATTTGTCAATCTAATGGACAAAATAAGCTTGTGTAATTTACATATGAATGCGCCCAGAGAAAACAGAAGAACATACAGAGAGCAGCAGCTTTCATTTCTGTTTTGACAGCCGCAAAACCAGACTGAACGCGGTGTGTGTGTTAGAAATCAGGAATGGTGAGAGAAAATACTTGATACGTTTTTCCCTCTTCAAATCAAACTTGAGTCTTTAGCCGACAAAGTTTAATCCAGTCTGGCTACTGCGCTTGCCATAATGTATTTTGCGGTCAAATGCGTTTTTAACTACCTCTGAAACTGGTCGAGAGTGGGGAAGCTCAAAATGTTTTAGACCCCGTTTACACCTCTATTTAGTGTCATCCACTTGTGATCCGATCGACCATAACACATCTTAGTAAACAGGGCCTTGTATAATAACTTTTACAGGTCCACTAGAAATGCATTGTTGTGTCATTTATAGAAATAGAGAGAGCCACTTGATGGAGGTTAAGATCAATTATTTTGTTCGTCATCATCAATCTAATATATGACCATGGACCACAAAACCAGTCACATGGGTCAATTTTTTTTTTCTTATACAAAGCTAAATACATAAGCTTTCCATTGATGTATGGTTTGTTATGACAATATTTGGTCGAGATGCAACTATTTGAAAATGTGGAATCTGAGGGTGCAAAAAATCAAAACATTGAGAAAATCGCCTTTAAAGTTGTCCATTTATGTTCATGATTGTGCTCCATTCACTCACAAAAATATATGTTTGACATATTTAATGTAGGAAATTTACTAAATAACTTCATGGAACATGATCTTTACTTAATATCCTAATGATTTTCGGCATAAAAGAAAAACAAGATAATACATATAATACGATAATTTTGACCCAATGTTTTGTTGGCTATTGTGTTTTGTGATCCAGGGTCACATATATTGTTAAAACCCCATTGTCGTCTTATTGCTAGAAATCTATCTCTGCATAATCTGTAGCCTTTGCTTGTTTAAATGTTGTGATGTCATGAATTAGTTGTAAAATAATGTTTTCAATTGCAAAATAGTAATGTGTAATGTGATGCTTCTGTTATTTTCGACTGTATGATGTACCTACTGACACTGTTTACTGTAACTAAATGTGTAAATGTTTGACCCTGCTTGTGTGTTGCTCTCTTCTCTGCAGTGGTTAAGGCCTTCCAGGAATATGTAGAACCAGAGGAAGCCACGCCGAGCTCGCCCCAGAGACGAGGGCCAGCAGCTGCGGGAGAAGATGAGAGCGTGTTGCTGCCCCTGGGAGACAACGTCCTCACACACAACCTGGGCATTCCAGTGCTCATAGCTTGCACAAAGGTAGGTGGAAGTAAACTGTCACTTTTGATCAATGTAATTTGTTCTTGCTGAATAAAAGTCAAGACAGGTTCTTTCAGGAAAAAGAAAAATAATAATAATGTACGTCCTGTGTATAAATAGGAATTTGTAGGTATAGCCTACTGTTTTGGAAATTTGAGTGGATATTTTGAGTTGTTTTGCTCAGTGTTAATGGAATTTAGCTTCTGATGCATCAAGTGTGTTTATCCAGATGAAAAGCTCTCTTTATGGAGTCTCCGTAGCCCGCAGGTCTAGAGCTGCAGACTGACCATGCTCCCCTCACATGCTCTCTCGGATCAGAACATGCTCAATGTTCTCTACTATTGTTAGCCTCCCTCCAGCCCTGCGTGCATGCATGCAAGACAACCTGTTTTTAAATGAGGGGGTTTAGGTCTGAGAGTAAAATGTCCGCTCTTTGTTCTCTTCAACGTCAAGAGGCAAAGTGATCAAACTGCCTCACCCTGGAAGGAATAGAGGAGAATAGAGCCTGATATTGAATTTCAGAATTGCAGTTCTTTCCAATTTACTTGAAAGCACAAAATTCATTCTAATCAATATGCATTAGCATCATCGTTACAGATCTGCGGAAACGTCAGCATTATACTGGCCATCTGCAACACCTATAAGGGGATAGTTTTAATTTACTTACTCCCGTGTTGTTCCAAACATGTATAATTTTCTTTCTTCTTTGAACACAAAATATATTTTGAAGAATGCTGAGGTCTAAACAACATTGGATGCCATTGATGTTCATTGTTTGGAGAAAAAAGGTTTTACAATTATCTTTTTCAAGATGTCAGGAGTAGGTTTAGCTTCTCTTTTTATAAATTGCATTGCTTCATTGTCACATTTGTAACTTTAAAAAAATTATTTTAGACTGGATATGTTTATTATTGAGTGAGAGAGTTATGTCCTGTGGTTCAGTAGAAGGTCAGCGGTGTCTGTGACATGCAGAGATGAGTTTGCATTTCCAGTGATGCTCATGGAAGCCTCCTGGATTTTTAAGCAGCCAAGTCGGCACCTCCTCTTCCTGCCAAAACGATTATGGCTGGCAATCGGCCACAACCTGAGTCATTCACAAATATGGCTGCTGCATTGTAATGAGTCCCATTGCGCATGTGTGTGCTTGTCTGCTATTTTTAGTATGGGATGTCTGTTACGCCCCGTGGCTCAAAAGGGACGCAACAAAGATTGGGACACCCGAGAAAGCCACAATGTTAAAGGAAGTCATTTATTAACAAAAGGAAAATATACGAAAACTTTGTAATGAAGTAGTCAGGTATCAGTAGTGTCATGCTAGATGAGTGTAATGTGGCATCATGATCTATGCAAAAAAGAAACATAACCAAACAAATATTAAATAGGCCGTGCACATCTGCCATCCATCTTGCTTCTCTTAAAGGTGCTTATGCTGTTTCACTCTGTTTGCATTCTATTCTTCAACACCTGGAGTTAAAGTCTACGTATGTACGTGTCCTCTTTGTGGACTTTAGCTCTGCGTTCAACACCATCGTTCCTGTAAAGCTGATTAACACTCTACAGGAGCTAGGTGTTAGAACATCACTTTGCAAAGGGATTTTCAACTTTCTATGCGATAGGAAGCAGGTGGTCAAAATGGGTGATTACGTTTCACAGTCGAAGTTCTTGAACACTGGCGCCCCTCAGGGCTGCGTCCTTTCCCCACTTCTGTACTCTTTATAAACACATTTCTGTCAATCACACACCAGTTCAGTTCTGTTCTGTTGTTTAAGTTTGCAGACGATACCTCTGTAGTTGGTCTTATTGGCAATGGGGATGAGTCTGACTACCGCAGAGAGGTGGAGGGGCTGGTGAAATGGTGCGAAAGCTTTAACTTGACACTTAACATCACAAAAACCAAAGAACTGGTAGTAGATTTTAGAAGGACCCCTAGTCCCCACCCTACACTCTCCATTAATGGGGTGGAGGTGGAGAGGGTCACTTCCTTCCAGTTCCTTGGGACCACAATCCAGGAATCCTTATCATGGGAGCTCAACACCAATATTATAAAGCTCACCAGCGACTCCATTTTCTGCGGCAGCTCAAAAAGTTCAGAGTCAGCCGAGTTGCCATGACCCACTTCTATAGGTCAACTATTGAAAGCGTTCTCACTTTTTCCATGCTTGTCTGGTTCGGTCACACAACCGCTCAGGACAAAACTAGGATGGAAAGAGTAATACACAGAGCATCAAAAATCATAGGCTGTAGCCTCCCTTCACTTTCTTCACTTTTCTCCACCAGAATAATAAGAAAGGCTAAATACATCATAGCGGACCACTCTCACCCTGCTCACCATCTCTTTAATCTCCTCCCATCAGGAAGAAGATATAGGAGCATTAAGACTTCCACATCACGTTTCAGAGACAGCACTTACCCTCTGGCTATCAGACATCTGAATTTGCACTGACTGCAGCATTTTACTAACTGTGTGCACTGTGCACTTTCTTAGCACTTTCTTCTTTGTATCGTCTCTTTAATGTCTGCAGGGTTTGGTCTACTGTTTAACTGTTTGCTGGGTATTGTTGTTATTGTTGTTATTATTTTTGTACTTGTGTTGTCTGTCTTTAGGCTATTTATGTCTGAGAGTTGTACCAAGACAAATTCCTATCAACTTGTTGACATGGCAATAAATGATTGAAATTGAAAAGGGAAGTTGGCAGCTGGTGTCACCGATGTAATCATATGGGAGGGCGGAGTAATCCATCCAACGCTGGGGAAAACCCCATTAAAGACAGGTCGTCACAGTCTGTCTTGTAAAAACAAACAGTATCTTAGAGCTTCAATACATTTAAAGGGATGGTTTTACTATTGTCGTACACTTCAAGTATGATGTTTTAAGACACACTGCACCTAAGACACCCCCCTCGAATGATTTACCTCTGTCTCTATCTTTCAGTGTGATGCAGTCAGTGTACTGGAGAAGGAGCACGACTACAAGGAGGAGCATTTTGACTTCATTCAGTCTCACATCCGGCGGTTCTGTCTACAGTGTATCCTATACAAAATCAGCCTCAATAGATTTGCTTTTGTAATATTACTCTTTCCCTATAACAGTAAAAAAATCCATGTAAATTTACAGCAAAAAATCTGGCAGATGTGGTTGCCAGAAATTCATCGTAATATTTCAGGTATTACTGTGTGTCATATTGGTCCTGTACATTTTCCAACTTCTAATTGTATATTTCATCAAGTTATTTAATGTTAGTATACCAATTTTCTTAAAGTACCAAAGACTATGCCTGGGCGCCCGTGGGCGGTATATTAAGTTTGTATTGAGATGTTTATTAAAAAGATATTAAAGAAGACAATAACGGTTATATCGATATAATGTGTCTTGAACTTGAGACGCTTTATTTTAAGGCCTTTTAAAACAACTTGTAAGAAATAGTTAAAGTGATAGTTAACCAATTTTTGTTTATTCTGTCATTATTTACTCACCCTCAAGTTGTTCCATACCTATATGAATTTCTTTCATATGCTGAACACAAAAGAAGATATTTTGAAAAATATGGTGAACAGTTGACAGGCACCATTGATTGCCAATTTTTGATTTTCATTGTAAATTATATAGCAATTTATTTGCAAAAAATCTAAAGGAGTTTTTTTTTTTTTTTTTTTTACATTAAAAAATTACATGTACCGGTAATGCAGTATTCAGCCATTTAGTTGTTGTTTTTTTACCATACATGGTGAGGTGAACTTACCATAGCATTTTTAGAGTCATTTGTATTCCTGTAAAAAAAAAAGAAAAAAGGGTGTACTCATCCTTAATCAAGTCTCACAGATGGAGCTGGCTTGATTTACACTTCGGTCAAAGAGGAGAAGAACATGGACCTTCTCTACAAATACATAGTGCACAAAATATACGACTTCCAGTTTACAACGCCTGCCTTAGTGGTTGAGAAGGACACTGTGTTCATGTGAGATCTCTGAAATCCCCTAAAAAACATTGCATTTATCTTTTTATTATCTTTTTATGCAAGGAAACCATGTCTTATTCAATTTGGTGCAAGTCCGTCAAACTGGTTTCTATTAAAACTATTTTTAAATCTCTGCATAGTCCATCCGGATGGGACAATGACAAGAAAATTGCCATCCTGCATGAAAACTTCACAACAGTTCGACCTGAAGATCCCTTCGAGGACTTTATAACGAAACCTCCTGTACGAAAGGTGAGAAGAGAGAAAACCTAGGAATGAGAATTTTCACCTTAATTTGTTCTGCTTGTGTAATATTTGCCTTTTTGTCTCTAAAGTTGGTGCATGACAAGGAAATCAGTGCAGAGGATGAGCAGGTCTTCCTCATGAAACAGCAGGTAGGAGAACATACTTTAGTTCAGGGTTTCTTCATTCAGTGCTGAAGTTACATATTAGAAAGGCAGCCAGAACGTGCCTCCACCAATCAAGTGATCTCTTCTCTGACGTCAACATGCGTTTCTCACAGTGCCCTCCTGCTGTCTCATTAGTTTGATTAGATGCAGTGAAACCCATTTGACTCTTCAATGTTTTCATTGGCTGACCCAGTGTCAGCTGTGCAGGATACTGTTTAATTACACAATATTTGGACATTTTAAAACAATTCATTTTTAATGGGCATTGTACGCCAGCTTCTTGTATATTGGCACATTCTCTGGATGTTCACTGTGGGTCTTGTCAAATATCCTGAACAGCTCTGTGGTTTAATCAATTTTGAACAGTGTTTATGTGAGGGGTTTTTATTGAGAATGATCTTTAACTCTTAAATGCATGAATGTTTCGCCGATCATTATTACATATTCTGGTCTTTAGTGACCCGGATCTATATCTAACATGGATGGATCTCTACTAGTGCGGATCGGGCCGAATTTTTCAGTCCGAGCCCGGCCCGCGTCCGACAGAGCAGTAACCGAACCCGACCCGAGCCCGACAGGCATAAAGATATTTATGTTCGAGCCCGACCCGAGACCGGCAGTTAAAATCCCATTTTTTTCTCATACTAATGACAATTGTACGTTTGTTTGTGTGGAAAGCCCGCTTTTATTAAGCAACTGTAGGAAGGCAATCGGAAATGTCAACAGATGAGCGCATCAGCGCGCGGAGCAACAAGCGCTCTTAACACAGGCGCGCGCACATTATGCACGTGTTTCATTGTCACGGCTACATAAACAAATGTCCGCACACAGGAAGACGGATGTTATGGTAATATTTTACATGTATTTTAATCACAAAAACGAACGTTTGCATCAAGTGAAAGCATCAGGCACATCGGCTGCCTACATAATAAGCTGTTTTAAATTTAAAATGTTCAATGCCTTATCGCGCTGATGTGACCGAGCCCGACCCGAACCCGAACATCATTTCTAAATATCTGTCCGAACCTGGCCCGGCCCGTCGGGTACCGGCGGGTCCCGTCGGGCTCGGGTCGGGTATCCATCCTCTAATCTCTACCTGTCGCGATAATGTAAAACTCTCCTGATATTAGAGTAACAATTACAGAAGAATAAAATAAAGCATATTTTGTTACCTTTTGGATCTTGGAAGAGTTCACTATGAGCAGATGTTTTATACCATCATCACTGTCCTTATCAGAGATCATTTCACAGTACATTCAGCATCTGGCTTATATTCACAATCTCAAACATATTCTCAAAACTATAATTTTCAACATCTTCAAAATCAATATTTTGATCGCTGACAGCTTCTTGACCAGATCCACCATCTAGTGACAGTGACACTCATATCTGACTGCGTTCAGCACTTGCTCTGCAGTAAATCACTGAGCCGTTTCAAGTTTTGCTGATGATACTTCCTATTCTTTTGTTTTCTGCCTGCGGTTACTATGAGTGAAACGTCACTTTATCATAGTTTATCAGACATCGTCACTTGTGTAAATTGCACTTATTCAGTTATCAAAGATTCTATTATTGTTGTGCAGAAAAAAATATACTTTCACTGTTACACAGTGACCCTATACAATTTGTACAAATAATTAATGTGAAAACAGGCATTTATAATTCTAATTATTACCATTTTTTTTGTTATATTGTTTATAATTAATTGATTGAAGAATACTAAGAAGGTTGTTGTCTAACTTTGAAAAATGAATGCAGAGGAGGGTAGTGAATGACGTCCCGGGTCACTAAAGACCAGAGGTATCCGTTTAAGGGTTAACAATATTAAGCTGCATGTAAACACGGTCACTGCTGTTAAGCGGCTCCTTTTGATTTCACAAAGTACATTCATTTCTTTGTCTTTGAAATGAAAAGATCACTGTCTGTAACATGGAATACAAACAAAGTGTTGTGTATCGGCCAGATAACTGTCGTTGTATAATACAAACTTCAGTACTTTTAATAAATGTCATCATAGTGTCATTTATAATTTGAAAAGTAGTCTACCATCCAAAAGTTTGGCATCGGTAAGAAAAGTCTATTATGCTCACCAAGGCATGTTTATTTGAAAATGTCTTTATCATCAATGTCTATCAGTTTTTGATCAATTTAACGCATACTTGCTGAAAATAAGTACTAATTTCTTGAAGAAGAAAAAAAAAATCTTACTGACCCCAAATATTTGAACGGTAGCATATGTATTTCAAAATAACGATTAAAGCTTTTTATTAAGGTTTTACATCTCTCATGTCTTCTCTTACTTTATTACAGTCATTGTTATCTAAGCAGCCGGCCACACCCACAAGAGGAACCGTAAGTGTGACTCTGTTATGCTGCTTTGAGGATTTTGTGAGATACTATTTTGACACTTATGCTTTAGAATTTTACAAAAGCCTATCGAATCATTTTGTTGGTTTTAAATTGCATTTTAGATTCCTCTTTAGTGATTTGTGTATTGAGAAATCTAAATCTCCTGAATTGCTTTAGCATTTTCCTGACATCTGTTTTTTGTTTTTGTGTGTGAATAGGAGTCTCCTGTCCGGACTTCATCTGGTTCACCCCGACCAACCGGCCGAACAGGGCCTACAAATGTGGCTAGTGTCTCACCCATGACCGCGGTGAAGAAACCAGACCCCAACATGAAAGGTAATATATCTTGATGCAGAACCTAAATGAACCTTTGTGATCTCATGGCTCTCTGTTCATCAGTGTGGCACAAATAACACATGATTGTGCAGTCAAGCAAAAACAGTGTTTTCCTGAGAGTCTAAATATGAGCACTTTGTTCTCTTTCTCTCTTTCTTTCTCTCTCTCTCCCACACTCATCTCATTTTGCTGGATCATCCCTCTGCCTCTGTCTTGCAGTGTTCTTCTAACCTCTTTAAAACACTGCCCTCCTGAGGAGACCATTGGAATAATTCCCTAAACAATATATTTCTGCTGGTTCCAGTTGGTGTGGGAAAATGAAATGTTCCCATCATTAAGCTCAGCTGGAAAGCATATAACATACCAGCAGGAATAGATTCAGTCGCTTTAATTAAATCAACTTTAATTGATTCTTAAACCTTCCTGCCCTGTAGGGTATCAGGTATCATATTTCACATTTTTGACATTTTTTTCACAACTTTTTTTAGTTAATAGCCAGCTTGTGAGCATTGTAGTTAGTGCCATTGAAGCCAAGGAACCATAGCCCTTCCAGTGTTATAATGGTGGTAATTGTAGTCCTGGATGTGCTTTTCAGTAGTTCAAGTGTAAATGAATATCAGTTGGGCCTCCCATTGTCACTTGAGGTCATGATATTTAATTTGTGTGTGTTTATAGGAGCAGCAGCAAATGAGGGAGTGCTGGCCAACTTCTTCAACAGTCTGCTAAGTAAAAAGACCGGTGCGCCGGGCAGTCCTGGGTCACCAGGGACAGGAGCAGGAGCGGCTGTACAAGGTTCTGCCAAGAAAACAGGTAAATTCTTCCTTTGCCAGCCTCAAGTCTAGGAACAGGTGAATCTCACAAAGTACGGCTATGTATGGGTCATATCTTTGCCCAAAATCTTGATTTTTTTTATAACTACATTACTGTATTGCATTAACTAGAGTATTATTATTTTTAGCAGTGAGAATTTGGGAAAATGTTTATTTTTTAAAATAATGTAAAAATGCACATAGTCTCAATATTGGCTTCAGTTTCTTTATCCAAAACACAAGTCGTCCCAAGCCATTTGTCTGAATTACATGAAATTTGGTATGCACCATCTGAAGATACTCATGACAAAAAGTTATCAAAATTAAAGGGGTCATATGATGCGATTTCTTGTTTTCCTTTTTCTTTAGTGTGTTATGTAGCTGTTTGTGCATGTATACTATCTGCAGAGTTACAAAGCTCAAAGTGTTAAACCTAAAGAGATATTCTTTATAAAGGTTAAGGCTCAGCCACGCCTTCCTAAAACACTTCCTTCAAACTCGCCCCCACAAATGTACCTCAGTATGTGGGGGCAGAGTTTCATAACACCGCACAAATGTATACGCAAAGAAAGAAGGCGTAACTTTTATTCTTGCTGTATTATTGTTGCCGCCATGTCGTGGAGACACTGTTTTTCCGTTGCAAAAGCCAAACTACTTTGTTTGGCCTTCCAAGAGTACAAAATTAGAAAACAGGGTTTAAGCTTTATTTACAACACTGTTCCAGAACAGTACAGCCAAAATATTCGACTGTGTGCTGCGCATTTTCTGGAGGACTGTTTCCAGAACCTGTGAGAGTACAAGGCCGGCTGTGCACAAAGGCTGATTCTAAAAAGTGGGCAAAATCCATCTTTACATGCACATTCTGGCGCTTCTGACTCACACAGCCTGTAAGTGTTTTCATATTTTAAGAATTTGCTACTGACTATTCAAACGTGAGTTTTGAGCATATAATAGAGTAGCGCTTGTTTGTCGTTTCTATGATCACAAATGCAGACATAGTTTTATGTTTACATAGTGTTCTCACACCCGTAGCGCGACACTTAAAAAGGCCGCATAAATCATTATAGTTAGTAATTATGTCCCCAATGAAATAAAACCTTGCCAATCTGATACGCGCTGGCAAAGTTGATCAGCTTGGTCATCTACATTTTCCGGATCCGATTCGGGCTCGAATTGATAAGGTAGTAACGACATTATCACCTGTCATTATTGCTGTGGGAGCTGATGTTCCAAATATGGTAAGGGGCGTGACATTTCCATCACACGGTATTCGCGCCAATCACAATTCACTGGGTCGGTGGCCAATCAGAGCACACTACGCTTTTCAGAACGATGAGCTTTGTAAAATCAACGCGTTTCAGAAAGGCGCAACAATAATGTATGGTATGTTTAAAATAATGACTTTACTTGTCATTTTAGAACCATCATATCACCCCTTTAATGTAATTATTGCGGAGCAATAGGTTGATATATTTGTGAGTGTGGCCCATTGTGACTGATAGGCATGTATCTTATGAATGCAATGTCTCAAGTCTCAAAGACTTGGTAAATATGGATAACAGGACATTCTGAATATGTTTTTGTCCCTCTTTTGATTTTGGGTTGAATTATGACTTGACTCCTTCATGAGGTTCACCTGGTCACCTTCTGTCATAATGTTCTCTGGACAATGCTGTTTTTTTGGAGTTTTACCCTTAGAGCCAGAGAGAGTAACCAGAAGGAATGGGCTGAAAAGCCTGTGTGAGTGACGCCACCATGGATGGTGATATCCCATACTCTCTGGGTTTCATACTTAGAATGATGCCAAATTCATACCAACTGCGCTTTTCTTTTATGATATTTTGTTACAGTTAGAGGTCGACCGATAGTGGGTTTTACCGATAACAATAGCTAGTTTGGCCCGCGCTGGCCAGTAACCGATTAATCAACTGATAGCTTTTTTAAATGGATACTGGATGAAAACAAACACGACACATAAAATAGTTCTGAACTTCATTACAAAAATGTAAAAACAGTACTGAACCATGAAAATGTACTATACTTCTTAAAAATAAAAAAAATATTAATATATTAATTATACTTTGATCCTTATTTGTTTGTTCATAGTGCATTAACTAATGTTAAGATATTTAAAAATGTAAATATATATTAGTAAATGTTGAAATTAACAATGAACAATACTTTTAAGTGGAATATTATTTTGTAAAGTGTTACTATTTCATATAAACACAAACAGTCATGCTTACAGATGGCCATCTTTAAACATCTACTCAAACGCTATAGCATTGAAATGTTGATTATTTGCTAAAAATAGCCAAATATGTTACAGACAGTGGCGATAAAAAAAAAAAAATTGGTGTTCGTGTTCTCCAGTAATGCAGCATCTTATCAACAAAGTACTTTATAATGATATGAAAACATGTAGTGTACGGTATACATACCGTTTCGTTGTCTGTTTTAAATCCGCATTTGATGTTTGCCGCACAGCCTCGCGTGTCAAAACAAACTCCACGAGGCGTCAGTGATAGTTTTTATTTCACCTCTAGAGGCCGCTCTCGTACTGTGTAACAACAGCAAACTCTTCTCAGCCGCCCCAGCAACGGACACAACCCGGAAAAACTATCTGTATGTGTCTTTTGACGATAAACAAATTGTTCCAGCAATCGGGAAAACCGATCAATCGGTCGACCTCCGTTCTAATATAACACTTTTCTGTTCTTTACCTGCCTTTATGGCCCCAGCATGTAAAGGAAATTGTGCTTTGATAAAGAACACCATGCAGTTTTGTTTTCTTTCCCTTTTCATGTCTTTCTTAGTAAGTTTGCATTTGTGTAGCCGCACAGCATGCTCCTTTTGAATGCACACCAGCATGCAGCACTCATCCACCGAACTAGTTCCCACATAACCAACCTATGTTATTATATACAACACAGAAACTACAGGAGATTACTCTGTTTTTTTCTCTCTCTCTTTTTTTCCAAGGGCAGAAGCCGGGTTTGACTGACGTCCAGGCGGAACTGGACCGATTGACTCGAAACCCCGACTCAATGGTAACGGCCAACAACACCCCAGCGACAGAGAACGAGGCATGAGCGCGTCAACAGCATTGTCCACTCTGGAAATCAACATGTAATGACATAAAGGAGAAAAAAAAATGCTATTCATGACCAAAATTCCCCCCACCTTGTGTGTCAATCAGCAAACAGACCGAAAGGGTTTGGGATTCTATCAGATGTATAGGCTCTGATGTTGTGGGGGAAAGAGAGGTAGATATTTGAAAAGATGCAACTGCTTTTCTTTGTTTTCATTTCCAGACCCCTTTCTATGTTTGTTAGTTTATTTGTGGTGATTAATTTTTGGTATGGCAGGTCAGGTAATGGGTGCTCTCTCCTTGAGGCGGCAGTCAAACCTCTAAAGTGTGGGGCCTTGCTTAGCTTGGGACACCTTTAAACGCACCCATTCCCCTCCTCCTGACAAGAGCAGATCGCACTGCTGCATTCAACGGGCAGTCGCTTCCAGTGTTGAAATCTGCTACAACTACTGCTAAAAGCCTAAACATATTCATCGAAAACAAGTACTTGCAAAAAGTATATAGTGTGTACAAACATAATTGCATTTATGCTGATGTATTTATAAAGAAGCAAGCAAATCAAGCTGTTATTTTCTCTCTGTGTTTTATCAGTGAGACGTTAAGCTTCACTTAACACGGTTAACATCACTGATGTCATGACACTAATGACAAATACCCATTGGCCTTCAGCATACAGGAATGGCAGACGTTGCCACACCGCCCTCTGAATTATGTAAATATGCGCTAAATATTTGCTACACAAGCTTTGATTTGATTTTTGTATTAAATTGAGTTATTTTAACAATTTATGGAGAACTATTTCAGATGAAACAAGCATTGATGAGTATCAGGCTGAGCTTTTTCTTTTGGCTATGGTTGTTTTTGGAGGAGAGGGGCAGGGCGGCATCTTTCCTAGTATAACTCCCAAGTGCCTGTGTCATAGTGGAGGTGCTTGTCTCCAAAAGAGGAATTGCACTGTAGCATCAACAGTCAATGGTTCTTTTCTCTCTCTCTCTTTTTTTTTTGGTCCAGCTTCATGTAATTTATTTTTATTTGTCTGTGGTCTTTGCTTTTTTTTGCTAAAATACACATTTTGCCTACTTCAGTTGCCTAGTTTTTTTTTTTTTTTGCTGCCATAGAGAGCTTGCCTTTCTTTTTGTGAATGTCACTGTCAACATAAAACATGTTTAGCATCTTGACGGGACATTTCGTCCCACCCTCAAGTTTAAATTGTGGCTTAAACCACTAGCACCATTCTCATGTGGCCAAGCGACCGACTGCACGTCGTGTCTTTTGTCAGTCCTGACAAATGAGATATCAGATTTGTTTGTTAGCAGTTTTTTTAAATATATATTTATATATATATAACTTGAGGACAGATTAATGTTAAACATTCCCGGTTTCTGCGCAGTGTAGGTGTTTGTTTTGTGCCCTGCCTCAGTGCCCACTGGAAGTGACGACTTTGCCTTCAGTGTAGCATTCACTGTTGTCACTCCACATGCTCTGTCTCTTCACTCAGGGTAGGTTTGAGTCCATATAACAGTCTCGTCCGTCTTCATAGTCAATTTCTCAACATTTTCTTCCACTACTGATGCTGTATTGTATTGAATTCCTTGTTTAAAGCAAACTGTTTTCGGTGTTTCTTTTTTGGTCATTGAACATGTAACCAGTTTAGTTGGTTTAGCTTGACAAATCATCCACAGGCGTGGTTTAATGGTTTTCTTAAGGTTTTTAACCTTGCTGTTGTTGTGGAGGTACTGTAAATGGAGCAGCTAAAGTGGCTTTTAAATGATCATTACATTTTCAGATGAAAAAGGAAAACGCAGAGAATTGGAATCTGGAACCAAAGATGTAGAATCCACATGTTATGTCTATGTCGAGTAGCTGCCCTGAATTTCTCCCTGGTGGCCATTCTTGGCCGAGCCTGGAGAAGCCATCATTCCAAAACGGATCCTCTGTTTACTGTGGTGGTCTGTGTTCAATGTCCGATATATATTTTTTCTTTCTTTTTTTCTCTCTCTCTCACACTAGAGTTTGAAGCCTTTGTCCTTTCTTTTTAAGCTCTTCAAGGGAATAGACCACAAGACATGTTGAGTTTACTGTTGTTTTCCATGAACTTGTGTTAGGAAAATCTCATACCAAACTAGAGATAAGGAACTCGAATGAAATTTACGTTTATTCTGCATAATATTGCTTAACGGTTTCCATTTATGATGGGCAGGGCTATAAAGCATTTGCTGATATTCAAGCACAACATTAAGTCTGGACTATATACCTCTTGTTTTAGCGGTTAAGGTTTTTCATCTGTACAGACTGTGTGAGAATTTCTTGGGCTGTCACTAGTGAAGCCTCCGATCACATATAACGTTCTACCTGCTTTTAAAAGCGCTCATAACCTTAAATGCACTTAAGATGCACTTAAGTATTTCATTGCATTCTGCATTTGCTGTGTGACTGAAATCTCACTGTGTGTACTGAAGTATCACTGACACATTCCTGTGAACATGACTCCTTTTTTTTCTCCACCGAAAGACCAGTAAAACGGTTGTAACCGTTTTACTGGAAGCGAAGAACTGTTGTTAATTCGTCTGTTAAATTTTTAAAAAAGCAACACATTGTTAGCATTGAAACATTTCATTGTTTTTCCTACACAAATTTAGCTGGTTACTGATTTTAATAGTAGCTTGGTGCAAATATAAACAGAAAACTTAAAGGACTAAGAAATTGAAGAACTAACAAGCTGCTCCTGAGATGCCTGAAGTACTTGAAAAAGCTTCCTAACTCAGAACCCATCTGTTTTCCCAAAGGAGACACACACAATGGATAAAAGATCTAAGGGTGGCCACCAAAAGAAACAACTTTACTTGGCTTCAGCTTCATTGATTTCTTTCCCTCGGTTGGGGATGATTGCAATTATATAATGAACAGCACATTTTGTATGTATTTCATTCAGACTAGGATGGAAGTTGACCGCTTTGTTCTGTATAATCCTTCTAATATGCACTTACCCCTGTAAGTAAGAAAATGTTGAGAATATTCTGGCTTCCAAAATTTTCTATACAGGAATTGAAAGACCTTTCTATTCACACAAAGGACTGTTTGTGTGCTATACCGTAAAGTGAGTCTGATTGTATGGCTTTAACTTGATGCAGTATGTGGCCATGTTAAATCTTGCTTTTAATGCAAACAAGATAAGGAAATGTCTTTTTTTTTTCAGTCCTGGCTTAAATAAAATACAAATCCAGACTACAACTATCTTGTGATAGTTTTTTGTTTGTCATGTCAATTCATTTCAGAAGATGCACAGTATTACAGTACTGATTAAGTGTTTTGTTTGCCATCACGTCTATTGAGACTGATCATTTGAAACTGTTAAAGAGACGTCAGTTATCAGATGGTTTGGGAACCAAAGCAGTAGGGGGCAGTGCTGTTCTCCCAATATCTATCCATTGTTTGGTGTCAGATGTTTGAGGAAAACGTGTACATGCATAGATTTCCAAAATATAATCTTAAAGCTAAACACGTTCTATGTAAAAGTTCATAAAGTCATAGCATATAACAAACTTAAATATAATGTCAAATGTTACTTGAATTTATATTTTTAACTCTGTGTTACGTATACAGTTATGGTCAGCATTTTCTCTTTTTTGGTTAAATCAATCTACAAACAACTTACTAGTTGTCTGTACAAGCTGGTAGAAAGTATTTTTAACATCAGAAAAAGTACCAACATTGCATCCTAGTGTTTAAAAAACAGGCACAATGTGGCAAGCTGATTTAACATTAATTTAACTGGCTAGTTTTTTTTTTGTTTTTTTTTTACATGTACTCTTGTCTTTAATCCAGACATCCCACCTTTCCTGGAAGTTCCAGAAGTCTCCTACTCTACCGTCCAGAAATTAGTTTTTGCAGAGTGGGATGTCTGTTATTCACCTGTTTGGTATCGCAATAGAATTAATAAAAGTTCATAAAATATGTCAATTACATTGCTAATGTCATAACAGCACATGTCTAATAGTGGGTCTCAGTGGTACGCATGGGATGTAAACCTGGCTAGTGTCTTTGGTTAGTTAACTTAGCATTAAATAAATAACTAAGCTGCTAAATAACAGAATGGAATTTAAAATAATAGATATGTCTAATTTTAAAGACATAAACACTAAAATCGTAGATGAATGAATTCAGTAAGATATTCACAATGGTTAAAGCTAGAGTAGGTAATGTTGGAGAGCTAGCCAGATTTGAAAGTGGCACATCTTCTAAGCTCCGCCCCCTCCTGTCAGTGCTCCGTCCAAAGCTACGCCCCCCCACAAACATGAACGCGCATCCACATTTGGAGTCAGCTGCATGTGTACCTACCAGTGATGCGCGGGTTGATCCAAAATGAGCGGGTGCCTGCGGTTACCCGCGGTTACGAGTCATCCAAAAATATTTTTAATGATATTCGGGTCGCGGTCGGTCGGATCGTTTACCTTTGTAATTTATATAGTACTAGACACAATGTTCTATGAAATACACAGGTCTACACTTTGTTGGCTGAATGCGCGAGGATGACGCACGAGCACTCTGCAGATGAAAGTGGGAAATCCTTATTTACCTTTTGAATGTTGAGGGCGTTATTAACTTTTGGATAAAAGCTGACGCGGGACAAAATGCCCGATTTCCCAACATGTTGAACTGAGCAATGCCATTGTGCCATTTTAATAGGCTACTTTTAAACGCATATAGCTCAGTAATGTCAGTTTTATGTAGCCTATTTGCTGAGAGGCGGCGGGAGTTTTGTTGGGAAAGTCCGGGGAGAGACGCACACGTCGAATAGGCTGGATAAACACATGCAGCATCTTAATTGTTAAGAAAATGAAACGAAATAAAATAAATCAAGCCTTTTTTACAAAACACTAGGCTATATCATACAGCATTCTGAAAAATGCGCACCCCTAGTTCCTCCGTCTATGGCCCATGACGCGATGAGCATTTACTATAGCTACTTTAAAAAACGCGGGTCGGGTACAATATTTTCTTTCTTTTTTTTGCGGTCCGAGTTGCGGGCGGGTTAGTTGAAAACGTCGGTCGGGTGCGCGTTGTTTATACATTGACCCGCGCATCACTGCTGTGCACGCAGTGGTGCTCGGGCACGAGACATGAAGGCATCTGATTGGTTCTTTACATTCGCACCGAATGGCAGTGATTGGTCAGAGTTTTTACTGTCCTACAGCTGCTACAGAGGTCAGATTTGTTTCATTCCTTTTTCTGAACACATAATGTATTGACTACTATCAGAATGGAAGGACCATTTCACCCAGTATAAAAAAAAATGTTTCTGAACAGGATTACCAACCCTACCTTTAAAGCTGCCGTCGGCAAGTCTGGCAGATTGAGTGGACTTAGACAAAATTTTGAATGTTTACAACTCTCATGCCCCTCCCCCACTACCAACGAGCACCCGCCCATCGTCAGTGCGTGTGTACCTGATTTTCTGTGAACGCGTCCGTCTTCAGCATCGATCAACACTATAGACTCGGAGGTAGGCTGCCCTGCAGGGTTCTCAAGTTTTATCAAAAGCTTGGAGTGAGATCACATGCGGTTAGGGGAGGAGCCCTAATGGAGCCCCGCCCCCACCCCTCAATTTTACCCATTGTTCATAATTAACCAGCACAAATAGAAATTTTAACAAATGGTAAATCTGATAAATGACAGAGCAATTTATCACATCAAATATACTCTTTAATGTTATATTCAAAATTACAAATATACAAAAATGACAAAAATATAACAAATTGCTCCAAACTGTTTGGAAAAAAACTAATATTTTTGCATTGTGTGTGTGTACGTACAAGAGTACACACTCCAGCTTATGAAATGTGTTTTGTGTTGTTATACTGTCTCCTCCTCTAATCTGGCAACCTTTTTAGGGGGCTTACCCTTTGGTGCCCAGAATGATAAAATATCTTTTTGCTTTTTCCCTGACATCTTTGAAAAATACAAATGCAATGGCAATGATTAATGTATGTTTTGACAGGATATAAAATATTAACCAGAGCACTCTGCTTTAATACATGTAGCCTTGGCTTAATGTAACTAGAAAGACTATTAATACAGTATAATATACAATTTAAAATAAAATGAAGAAATACATTCACTCCTTCCTTAACATTTCCCTTAGTTTCAGATAACGTAAGCTAGCCAAACTGAGCCAAAGCTTCTGGCCAAGTTGCAAAGTAGTTGTAGAGCTTTTGACTGCATCAATAATAATGTATATGGGCTATATATTAAATGTTCTAGGCTAAAAATGTTACACAAGCTTTCTTCCAACTTACCTTCTCCATCACGTGTGTTCGTGCGATGTTGTTGGTTACCTAGTAACGAACGTACGGTAGCCGAGAATGTTCCGTCAACTTCCGTGTGTTCACGACTTCGCGCATCCATGTAGCCTAGTAATGAACGCAATCTGGCCGAAATACGCATAGACATGTATGGAAATACGTGCGGGCGGCAGGAAACTTCACTTTGTGTGTATGCGCCTTGTATACAACGTTATATATAAAGTTTACAGGACAACTTGGTTTGCATTGCTTTTTCAGCGTGAGAAATACACGGTGTGGCGTGTGAGCGTGTGAACTGGTTGAATTGCGTGTGTCTCACGGCCAATGCGTGAGACTTGAGAACCCTGCTGCCCTGGCTAATCTATCCATAGATAGCAATAACCGAGGAATTGGAAGCTTGTTATTAGATTTTCTCTCTGCCATCACGCTTCCCACAATCTTCAGGCGAACTTCAGGCGTGTCGTGTGCATGTGATATTGTAACGTCCGCGTCTGCGCAAAGGAGGGGGATCTGTGATTTGTGCACGACCTGTGATTGACAGTCAGATCTCACACACCCCTGCGCTGATTAGACCCGATGATCCGGGAGCGGTGGATTTAACACGCTCCAGAGGTGGAGTTAGAAGCTCGGGGTTTTTTTATGTTGTTCTGTCAGATTATAGTGTCAATTTCACTGAATTTGATAAAAAAAAATGTTGCCGATGGCAGCTTTAAATGTCCTGCAATGCATTCCAAATATTTTTTTTACATTTTATTCTGGCACAGTTTTTTTCCTATTTATATAATGGCACAAGAAATACACTAAGTTTTGTAATGCTAGCATGTGTGGAAACGTTTAAACCATATGTGTGTTACAACTAGCCCGCTCTTCCCTATAGGTTTAATAGCCTATTAGAAAAGCTGGAACACTTATCAGCAACAATTGGAACACAGTGGTGAACAGAATGCCTGTACAATTCAATATCAAATGGTTCCAATTTAAATTGGTTTTAAGTAATAGCTTAAATGTTAAGACGGCTTGCCATAGTGACACATTCATCTGCTGTGTCGTCTCGCATTTGATGAATCTCACATTGCGATCTTCGCCTGCATAAGAGCAAACAATAACTCAAAGCTTGACGTTATGAGTACGACTGTTTTGAGCTTTTGTTTCTCTGACATCAGCCGTAAAGACTTCACTTGAAAGCGTCTTTCCCAGCAGGATTGTAGTTTGGGGGCGGAGACTCGCAGCAACATTACATTCTGCATCCAGAACTGTGAAATATGGACACTGCCATGAGAACAGTCGTGATCATTCGAGCTCGTTCAGCTCTATTTATTGCAGGATCCGAGCACAGCACAAAGGGAGGAATGGGATTGGAAATTGCGGAGAGGTGGATGTAGTGTCTGGGCTCTGGATCTAGGTCATACAAACGGCTGGAGTTTACGGTGACCGTTTTGTAACGAGGGTTGTTCTTTGTTGAGACATTGTTTTCTGCCAGGCAGTTTTCAGAGGACCAGCGGAACACTGTTTCAGACCCAAATCTGCTCTTGTATCTGGGCGGGACGTGGAGATAAAAGAGTTCAGCATGAGGAATAACGAGGCAGAGGGCTTTGATGGCGAGGCCTCCAACACCTCGATGATTTCAGGAGCCAATAGTCCGTATCAGCCGACCACCGAGCCCGTGCACTCCAGAAACGTGTTCAGGGCCATCAGGTGTGACCTGGACTATCTCAAATCACATTTCGGTATTTTAAAAGTTATCGAAGTGGTAAGTTTGAGTAGTCACAGGGTTTCTCCTTTCCATGAAAAACTTATGAGCCTAGAAAGTTTTGCATTACTGAACTTCAGCAAGGTGTATTGCAGAAGTCAGTCAGTTGTGACTTCCCGTGAGCAATATGATTTCATCAACAGAGCCATCGTTTATTTTTCTTTCTTTCTTTCTTTCTTTCTTTCTTTCTTTCTTTCTTTCTTTCTTTCTTTCTTTCTTTCTTTTTTTAATTTCTTTCTTTCTTTCTTTCAGATAGCATATCCCCCCCCCCCCCCCCCCCCCACATTTGATTTAATATTTCTTCTCTGATCACATTCTTCTCATGTAGCTCAATGATGCTGGGGAGACATATATATATATATATATATATATGTATATATAATCCTTTTTCTTCTCTCCACATATTTCAGTTACTCCTGATAACATTCTTCTTATATTGGATTAGTGTGAGGAGGGCAGATTTCCTCTTTTTGGGGATTTAAGGTTAAAATATTTCCTGTTGGATACATGCCGGCAGGCATCAAAATCTCTGGAATGCATCGCTGACAGAGGGGAATGATGCCTGGAGTCTGAATTAATTAACTTTCAGATTGCACTTTAGGTCCACTGGATTGGCAAAACACCCCAAAATCTATGGAGTCATCGTGGTCAGACAAAACAGAAATTCGCATAAGAGCTTACTGCCTGTGAACCTCTGCCAGATGTCGAAAAAGGAGTGGTAAGCGTAAGGAGAGAGAGAGAGAGAGAAATGACTCTCTGTTGTTCTGCTGGCTCAGCAAAAGCAAAGCATCTCAGATCAGGCCCTCATGGTGATGCACAGTTAAGAAACTGCATGCATGTGGGAAAACAGAGTGAAACTAAGGAACTAAGGAAGTCATTAGGTAAAACAAGGGCTTGTGTATTCTGCCAAAGGAAACGACCTGTGTGCCAAGTACAGAAGACAGTACTGTCTGCCTGAAGATTGCTTAATGAATCAAGTTTTCTGCTTTTATGTGCGCCTCAAATGACTCCACTGACAGATTGTAATCGGATTAAGTGATAAGGAAGCACATGTACTAGCTGACATAGTGGGCATGTGGAGTAGGCCTACATGCAAAACTTTTATCTTCATAAACACAATGAGTCGCTTTCTATCTATGCTGTTTTATGTGAACCCAGAAGCTTAATTTGCCTGTGGAGTTCAAATTACAGACAGGCACGGGTTGTATATAAAGCTCTGGTTATTGCTGACTTAAAAACAGCTTCTTCAACCTGTTTTGACTCTTATGAGAAAGACTGCATCCAATCAGAGATAAGCAAAAATATCGACCAAATAGTATAGGGATGGAAGTAAAAGTTGAAGAACAAGTCTCTAGTAGTTTGTTTGTTTTGTAATGCTCAGTGAAGGTCAAACTTCTCGTTCATGAGCTGTTTCTTTGCTCAGGTAGACAATATGATATGGGACGTTTCGTACATTAATGCAGCTTAGTGAGAGGGAATGAATTAAAATAAAAGACTGAACTAAAATCTAAACAGGATATGATTCAGAAAGTTCCCATATAACTTTTAAATCTTAACATTCCAGTGATATCCCTTGGGTTGTTTTGAGACGCGAACATAATATCTCAGACTTGTTTGAATATGTGATCAATCATTCCTCAAAACAGAGATTTAATGTATTACCCATTGCATTTGAGAGAGACTGTATCGAGCTCTGCTTTAGACTTTAGTTTTATTGTGTTCTTGCTTTTGTCACATTATTATGTTTTTGTGTGCGGCGACTCCTCAGGGCCTTGAATATGTCCTCATTCTGTCCTGCTAACAATCTGATTGCTATTAGGGTTGTTCGGAATTGTTTTGGGGTTAAAAGGAGCAGATTGAGCTGTAGCACAGGGTTTTTCACATGGCTGCATGTTTCCTGCTGCTGGCTTGCCAAGAATATTCAACCATGGCTGTTTCTCCATGCAGTGGCCAATGATTTACCTAAGGCCCCCGTGGGATAAGGATAAGGAGGAGACTTTTTGACTGTTTAATCTTTGTGAAAGGTTTTGTCCATCTGCAGATGTGGTTTTCTTGGCTAATATCAGTGAATCACCCATTCCATTCACAGAAGAACAAAAATAATCATTGGACTTATGCATTCAAATATAATCTGTTGGGCTTAAAAAATATAATCCTTAGTGGGCGTTTTTTAGGGGTTTACATAACGTGTTTTTGCAAATCTAGACAGAAAAGATTGTATGGGGTGCAAGCTGTCTAAGTAAAAGCATACTAATTAAAGCACTGCTGCTAAAAAAATACAATTTTAATATAAAGTACCGGTAAATAACTCTACAATAAAATAAGCATACTCTTGGTCAGTGAGGTTTTTTAATTTAAGGTTTTTGAAAGCCTCTAATGCTTACCAAGGCTGCATTTATTTGATCAATATAGTAAAACATTATTATTGCAGTTTAAAATGACTGTTTTCTATTTGAATATATTTTAAATGACTTATTCCTGTGATGCAAAGCATCATTACTCCAGTCTTCAGTGTCACATCCTTCAGAAATCAGTCTAATGTGCTGATATGCTGCTCAAGAAACATTATTATTATCAATGTTAAAAAGAATTGTGCTGCTTAATATTTTTGCGGAAACTTGGATACTTTTTTGTTCAGGATTCTTTTATGAATTGAAAGAAAAGCATTTATCTGAAATAGAAATCGTTATAATTGTTGCTATAAAAAGAAACGTACATTTCTTTACTGTCACACGCTTAATAAAAGTATTTAATTTGTTAATATTATTATTATTTTTTATATTGGCCCTAAACTTTTGAATGTTAGTATATAAGAAAAAATCTAGGTAGACTAGTTGACCTCACTTATCAATTAGTCAGTTGCTAACAGTCATCCCTAAATTAAACTCTTTTAAATGTCCTTTGGTAGAAATACTCTCCAACCTTTTGTTTTTATATGGCTTCCAGACTGTAGTTTCAGCCCTGAAGGGCAAAACTATTGACCTTTCCACTGTCTGTGCGAGTTCTGAGAATGAAGCCACAACACATGTATAAACCGCCAAGACTAGTCTTACAAGTTAGACATCAATTTTTTAAACTTTTTTTTTCATAAAAACGTAGATTGGTCTAATTTGATACCAGTAAGTACCAGAAAGTAAGACTGAATGCCCCTTGTTGAACTGCTAGTGGGTCATACTAAATCTTTAGACACTGTCTTAACATAATGGCTATGTTTAATTTAAATGCAACTGGCCCTGCAGGTATTTTCACCTTGTGTCATCCTGACGTGTGTACAATTATAGATGTTTTTGGAGCTGTCAAGTAGCATCATAAATGTGTAATTTTACCTTAAAGAATACAGAGGATACTCTATACATTACAGAGAGCTCTTTCATTATATTTACATTTTACTGTTTCTTATCAAAAAGCTCTCTGTAATGTACAGGGAGTTGATGGACTCACCAGATGCTTTGTGCCTGTGTACTTCTCCACTCGCTCTTGTGGAACTTACGTGATGTAGAGAGTTTGCTTTTCTGCGAACATCTCCAAGGTTAAGAAGCTTTGGAATAGTGGTTTAAATTTTGTGCAAGGAGCAATTCCCTTTAGGCGAGGAAAATACTGTTGGGTGGGAGCTGGAAGGCTCATTTCCGTTTAAGGAGGAGCTCTTGGAACACAATGCAAGCTGTCAGACCAACCCTCCCACCATTCATTTTCTGGGCACAACAGATGGCGCGTGTACAAACTGGGGATTTGACTCCATGTGGTCATTGCTACAAGGAACTTGCTGATTGCCTAAAGTAGGGAGGCTCTGAAAGACAGCATAAGGAGGAGGGTGGGGAGTGACATATAAACATTACTTTCTGTGCGCCTGACACCTGCTGCCTTGTGGGACACGGTCTGTGCTGCGTTTATCAAGATCAATGACCTCATCTCCAAATACACATCTTTAGCCTGTCTTTTTGATGGTGTGTGTGATGCTGGTTCTGCTGGCACTGTGACAGGAACGATGATATGAGCAGTCTTTATCTTTGGTACACACTTCCCTAATGTGATCAGTGCAAAAAGGCCGGATGAGATGAAGAAGGGTTTGTGTAAGTAGGGGAAGTGGTCAGTAGCATATCATTTTTAGAAGAAATCTACAGCTTGTGGCTGATGTAGCAAATTAGATGTGTTACCAACAGGGGGGTCTTAAAGTTATAGTTTACCCAAAAATGACTCTATATAAGAGAAGATATTAAACATTTGTTGGTTATTGACTTGATTCAAATTGGGTTGCACAAAAGAAAGTACGTTATAAAGGTTTAGAATGACATAAGGGTGTGCAAATGATGACAGCATTTTTATTTTTAGGTAAACTGTGCCTTTAAAGGGGTCATGACATGAGAAACCAAATTTGCCTTGATCTTTTGGTATATAAGAGGTCTTTGTACCATTAAAACGTCCTGCAAGTTTCATAGCTTAAGACGTCCTCCCCATTATAAACGAATCATTTATTTAATCAAGCTCTAAATACAGCTCGTTCTGGATCCATGGTAAGAAGTGACGTCACGGTACGAAGTGACGTACCAGCGTTTGCATATGACCGCCTCCAGCGCAAGACAGCTACGCTTTAAGCGCAAGGCAACTACGCTCACTTCGTATCGTTGTCGCGCCCGCGCGCCGCGCGCCTCACAAGTGTTCAGTCGACGGACAGCGAGTGGGTCTGCTCTGTGTACAGGGAGATTACGACGCCGCAGATGTGCTGTTCCTGGCTGTGGACAAACAACATCTTTGAATACGCTGCGAAAGATCCAGTCGTCAGGGAAAAATGGATGCACTTTATTTTTTGCGGACGTCTCAGTCACGGCAGTGTTAGTTTAAGCGTTTGTTCTATACATTTTAAGAATGACTGTTTTGAGCTTTGCCAGAAAACTGTTGCTCAAAGATAAGTCCGTGCCGTCTATTCTGGGCTCAACAACGACGACGCAAACTGTAAGTAATGTATTTAAAACTTTAAACTACCTTTTAAATACGCTGAAAGATCCAGTCGTCAGGGAAAAATGGATGCACTTTATTTTTTGCGGACGTCCCAGTCACGGCAGTGTTCTATACATTTGAAGGATGACTGTTTTGAGGAAAAAATCCCAATATGATGCTTGGCTTTGCCAGAAAACTGTTGCTCAAAGATAAGTCCGTGACGACTATTCTGGGCTCTACAACGACGACGCAAACTTACTTTTTACCATGGCTAATATAAACACATTTGTATAAGAGAATCTTGAAAATATGTCGCCTTTCTAGTAGGCCTACATGTGATAGAAAATTAAAAATGTTGCCTTTATCAATGCTGCATCTTCAAAGATGGCCTGTCTGTGCATGCATTTTTGTCCGTGGTACACCCTATCATTTCATTGGAATTAGTTAAATAATATAAACTGTTAGCAAATGAAGCTATAGGATAATTATGCAACAATAATCCGTTTTCAAGTGTCTCGGGTTAATTTTTTTTTATTAATTCAAAATAGTTTCACTTTCCATGTGGACACGGGCTGATCCAGTCTTCGTTGTTGTGGTGATGGTTCATTTTCCTCTGATTCCGGCTCAAACATAATAAGGTTTTATCATTGCAAGAGCCATCGCTTCGCATGCATCACCCGCTACTAAACAGTTACGCCGAATCCGCAAACGTTCTGGCTGGGGGCGTTAATAATTGATGCATAGGCACTGACGTTAGCCAATCATAACAGTGGGCGTTAACACTGAACTCTTAAAGGGGAAACACCCCCAAAACAGACTGTTTGACTCAGAGGATGAGAAACAGGGTGGGAAAAGGTCATAAATCACTACATTTTAAAAGTTTTTTGTAAAAAAAACTATAGTAATACTATAATTGCACCTAAGGGAACATAATAATAAAATAAAAAAAACCATGTCATGACCCCTTTAACAAGGCACCTAACCCCACCTTGAGTTTTAATGTTGGTTGCTTTGAATAAACGTTTCAGTCAGAATAAACCAACCAACTGGAAGGGGAAGAGAACTAGAAAGAGAATGCAAATCGAAATTTGATTCAGGGTTATTATGCCTTCACAAAGCTCCTTTTTGACTCAGAAGTTAAAATAAAACAATTCATAGCAATCACATTAACACATCATATTTTATTTTAAATTATATATACAGTATTTATATAATTATTTAAGCAAATGTTAAAGCTATAAGAAAATGTTTTATTTTGGGTGTTTGTGTAAAGAAAAGAGGAAACTCTTTTTGCATTGTAGATCAGGTGACTGCTCTGTTCAGGTCTCATACTGTATTTGCAGTCATGCTGGCTGATGCTTGACTCGATTTGCATTTCAAATGCACAGCATGAGCTTTAGAGAAAGAATACTGAATTTTGTTGAGTCTTATTTTCTTTATTGATTGACAAGTTGATTGAGAGTACATGACCATCAATATTTTAGTCCACAAATAAAAAACTTTTTGGTCCCACTCAAATGGGGCCCTCGGCCCTTTGCAGTTTTTCAAAGAGTTCAGACTTTGGTCATCTAAAGGCCAATTCACACCGCACAGACGAACACCAACAAAAAAGTTGGCAGTTGGATTTGGAATTGAATGAACAATAACTGTCATGTTCACACTGCCCCAACAACAGACACTAACAAACACTGATTGAACATGTTCAGTCCGGTGAAAACAAACCCCGATCAATGGCAACGGGGGTAACACACTGATCCGACAAAACCCAACAAACGTGTTTGTCTGTGCGGTGTGAATTGGCCTTAAAGCCATACTATGCAGTTTCCGTTTTTGTCAAACAGCGACCCCTAGAGTCGCTGTGGAGTACTTGTAGTTAACGTTACTGTCGTAAATACCACTCACCGTCTCTTTTCCTTGACTCTTCCAACCGCGCTTTCTTCGTTTTCTTCGTCGACTCTGCCATGATTCACGTCTGAAATGCATGCTAATGTCTTCAATAGAGACTGCTTCAATATGTTGTTGATGTATGTGACGTCGTCGTGCCATGAAGCAAGTCGTGATTCTTGTGAGATTTGCTGGTTTTGCCAGCAATGAATATCGGGATTATTCGCCCTACTACGAGTTCGTTTACCATCGAAATGACTTCGAAGCTGTTATATTAAGGTACAAAATAAAATCTTGCATAGTGTGCCTTTAATGCATTTAAACTGTTGAATAGCAGACCCAGCCATCAAGTTCATTCCATTTGGATCCAATTGGATACAGTGCCATGGTCCAGTGGATTGTTTTGCTTTTATTTCTCAGCATCAAGAGAGGCTAAATGTGTTGGCTGACTTTCACTGTCGTTCCATTAGCAAGCCTACATCCAGTTCTTTATTCATCACAGAAATCATTCATTTCATAGGGAGGTTTCCACATTGTACTTCCATAGATGTGTGCATCTTCTGCCGTATGACAACGTCCGGTCCAGGCCAGCTGGAAATGGCTCCCGTCTGGATGTTGGAATGTTTTGTGGCAGTGGTTCTGTCTCCCCTGTTGGAGCGCGCCAACCTGTAATCTGTCTGAGGTTTAATGCTGGAGAGTCAAGGCTGCATAACACCTAAATAGCATTTTAACCTCAGAATTCTTCCCGTGCTGTGGTCTACTGACAAATGCGGCAGGAAAACATTGGTGAACCCTCTGCGACTTCAGTAGGGTTCAACACACTCTGCAAGGCCCTGTTATGACCATGTGGAAAACGCATTACAAAGTAAGCGCTGAATGTAGATGAGTCATTTATTCCTTGAAAAAGCCTTTTGAGAAAAATACTTTCTTGTGGTTCTTCACTGCTCTTCACAAAGGACTACATTGTATTATATTGTGGTCTTAAATCAGAGATAAATCTGTATAGTTGTATCGTCTATGTCAACATCAGATGCTGGCTTTGATTTTCTGCTCGATAAAATGAAGCGAGTTGTTTACTGCTGGGACAAATGCTTGTTGTGTTGTTTTAAAATAATCGGTTTTCTCCTCTCCGTTGCAGGTCCTGGCTCTCATCTCTTTCATCTTTATTGAGACCGTAATGATGTGCTCGCCTTGTGCCGGCGTCTACCTCTTTGAGTTTGTCAGCTGCAGTGCCTTCGTTGTCACAGGCGTCTTGCTCCTCATCTTCAGCCTGAACCTGCACACCAAAGTGCCGCATCTCAACTGGAGTCTAACAGTATGTCGTTCTTATTACCTCAATGATTTCATTTCCACACAAAACTTCAAAATCCTTCACAACATTAGACTTTGAAAGGGATAGTTCGTCCCAAAAATTAAAATTCTGTAATTTATTCACCCTCATTTTGTTCCAAAACTGATTTTTGCATAGCCTAGCTTAGTATTATTTTATTTTATTTTGTATAATTTTAAGTCGCTATATGCTTTCTGTCATTTTCTGATGTGGAGAATTTGCTATAAAAACAAAACAAATTTTTTTTTTACAGTGCAACTATTTTTACTTGAACCCTTTTTTTAATGGCATAATATAGAGGGTTGTCCAATCCTGCTTCTGGAGGGCCACTGTCCTGCACAGTTTAACTCCAACCCCAATTATACACACCTGAACCAGCTAATCAAAGTCTTAGGGGCCATTTAAACAACACCGTTTTCAACTAAAAACGGAAAACTTTTATGCGGTTTGGCCTTTTGTTTACACGACAATGGCGTTTTGGTGGCCTGATGGTGGCAAGATTTGCACGTTTTCCATGCATAACACAGTGTTTTTAGTCGTTTTCACGGATACCTGTGAAAAGGGATTGTTTTGACAACGTTGTCGTCTGTTTGTGAAACAAGCAAAGGAAATACTTTTCCGGGGGTTTGTTTTGTAGATCGTTGTCGTGAAAACATACCCTTACTAGGCATACTATAAACTTCCAGGCAGATGTGTTGTGGCTACACTTTGTTTGCAGGACAGTGGCCCTCCAGGAGCAGGTTTGGACATCCCTGCAATGCATAATATTTTAAGAAGCGCATGTGATAATAGATAACGAGAAAGCATTAGTTATTTGTGGCATAAATTAAATAGGTTTTCTGTTGCCATGACATACTAGAAAAAAGCTGCTCTCTTGTGTCCAGTGCTGCTGAGGAGGCCATACACACGGGGTTCGTATTGCTCAGAATGGGAGCTTGTGTGCTCACAGCTCTCATTAAACCCGCTTCTAGCAAACATGAATGGCTGCTCTTGGGAGATGAATTTACTGATTCACTGAAAGATTAATAAGGCATGGTTCCCTTTGTCCCCCTGCCTATACACACACTCACACACAAAGCTCAGCATAATTGGACCTCAGTGCTGTGGATCTATTACAGAGCTTATGATGGAAAAGCCTGTAGAGTTTTATTTCCAGAGCTGTGCATGTACCAAGAAAAGTAACAGCAACTCGCATCCAACCATAACTATCTCATTGCATTATGGTATACGCAAGAATATGTGCTTAACCTCACACAGACAAGAAGAAAGTTCAAATTTCAAATTTCTGTTTTCTTTAATATTTCATTTGCCCACCTAGACATAAAGTAGATGGAGAAAGTTGAACCCTTGTTTGCAAACGGTTATTATTTATGCTTTTAACATAGCGATTTGGCTTCTCTTAAAGGGATAGTTCACTTTAAAATGAAAATTCTGTCACCATATACTGACCCTCAAGTTGTTTCAAACCTGTATGAATTTCTTTCTTCTGCTGAACACGAAGGAAGATATTTTGAAGAAAGTCAATAACCAAACAGTTAACTGGTCCCATTGACTTCCATAGTAGGAAAAAAAAAATATATGGAAGTCAATGGGACCAGTTAACTGTTTGGTTACAGACATTCTTTAAAATATCTTCCTTTGTGTACAGCAGAAGAAAGAAATTAATTTATAGCCTATGGTGAATAGGGATGGGAAATGATAAGAATTTAACGATTCCGATTCCATTATCGATATTGCTTATCGATCCGATTCCTTATCGATTCTCTTATCGATTCTTATTGGGGTGAGGAATTAAGTACAAATTTGTTTGTATTAACTCGCTTTAATATCTGATCAAATTGATAATTTTCACATTCATTGGTCCGGACAAAAAATAAAAATAAAACTGCCATTAATGTGCCATAAAAAAAAAAAAAACACAGACTGAAAACAGTTCAGGAAGAGCTTGTGCCTTTTGGAATATTAACAGTGCTCATTTGGATTAGGCTATTGAGTTACTAAAACAAACTTTGTCAAATAATACACAGGTTTTCTTCACATTTTGAACCTTTTTGTTTCCATTTGTTTCATTTCAAGATCTGATGTAGCCATTGCTGTTTTTACAGCTACAAAGCACTAAATGATATTCAGTCACATTATACACTCTTTTAACATTAAATAAAGCACATAAATAGTACCTGATATTATCATTGCCACACTTTGAGATTGTTGTTCCAGCGCGACGTCGCAGTAAAATAGGATCTGTTTCAAATAGAATCGTTGCGTTTCGCGGCTGGTTAAACTTTGATTAGCATGGAAAATTATACTTTTTATCACGTGTCGCACCGCCGCGTCGCATGTAGTTAGGACCATAGACATGTATAAAGGCTAGATGGCTTACCGGCGCTGAGAGCCAATGGGACCCGACGACGTCACACGGCGGCCATCTTAGGACAGGACCGCTCGTCCAGTTATAACATTAAAGTCTATTGTGCATGTAGTGCTGAAATAACTATATTTTGCTCAATTTTCAACCGATTTTCGGCTTGGTGTGTCATAAACGTCAGGGATGCCATGAAACACACAGCTACGCTGCAATGTTAAGCGTTTCTCAAAACGTGAAGCTACAATTTAAACATCGGCATCAGCACAAATCATAGCCACGTTAATAAGATTTGTAATAAACCAAACCGTTTGTAAATCCGTCAAGAATTCAGCAAGTTACGAGCATTTGTCACTCACCTTCCGTCCACAGCAGCAGGGAGCAGCAGCGCAGTCACCTGACCTAAGATGGCCGCCAAAGTGACGACACAGCTGACTCCGCCTTGAGCCATCTAGCCTTTATACATGTCTATGGTTAGGACGCGGTCAGAGCGCTTCTGCCTCTGCCATGTTTTCTCAGTGTTTGCTACATTCTGAACCAAAACAACGCAGCACATGTGTAACGTCGTGTCACATTTGAACGAGCGGAACCGATAAGCGGAATCGTTAAGCAGGCATGCTAACGGTTCCAAGGAATCGATTCACTGGGCTCCGGTTCTGAAGAAGAACCGGTTCTCGGTTCCCATCCCTAATGGTGAATGATATATATGTTGACACTGGATATTGCCCCACTGTTTATTTATCTTAAGCCCCATTCACACAGCACTTTGAACCCGGCAAATTGCCGGAACGCCTTCTGTGTGAACGCAAACACGACCCGGGTTTAATGCCGGGATCGATGCCGGGTTGGGGACCTAGTAACATTGCCGTGTTCAGACCCGGAACGCGCGCTGTGTGAACAAAAGCCAGGACAAATGCCGTAAGGGGTGTGTCGTAGTGATGATGCACGAGCCTTCGCAATGTGGTAGTTATCGTGCCACTCTGTTACTCTGTTAGAAGAAAGTTTGTGTTCGTCATCGATACAAGAAAGAACGAAAAGATGTCTGCAAACTGGACTGAAGCAGAGACCCGAGAGCTCCTTGCAATCCGCGCCGAAGCTGAGATCGTTCGTTCGCCACCTTATACGTCACATCATAACGTCACGCGTCTATCCGGGACATACCCGGGTTGTGTGTGAACGCGCTCTCTGATTCCGGCAAATCCCTGGCGGTGTGAATGAACCATTTTCAAACGAACCCGGGTCAAATCCCGGGTCACTTTATCCGTGTATTTTCCGGAATCTCTGTGTGAAAGGGGCTTAACTTTTCTTTTTTCATTTGACATTTCTTTTATCTTGGACTGGTAACATGTCTCCACAAGCTTTCATGCTTGTGTTTAAATCCCCCAATCAGAGCTTTAACCTCTTAAATGGATATTTTAGTGATCTCCATTGCGATATTCTGCTTAAATGAAGAAATGTAATAAAGCTAAACATGAATCTTGGCTATATTTTTATAGCGATTTGCGATTATGGTTGCTGAATAGATGCATTTACACAAACTTTGTTCTACAATACAAACTTTGTTCTACAATACAAAGTCTTTTTTGTTGTTTTAATAGTATTAATTCTAAATAATTCCAAAATATGTGAACGTTTTTCTATGAATGAAATTGTTTTAGCTTTTGTCAGAAGCTTCTCATGGTTTTACCAGTTTTCATAATGTAGGGAGTGGGTTAATGTATATAATTATGATAAATCAGGAAACTAGCTGAGGTAAAATAAACTGTTGTGAGCATGAATATGAGCTGATGTTCTCTTAACTGTTTACTCAACTGAGAACAATCATCTTTAATAATCGCAATTATAATTTTTGAGCAAAATAATCATGATTATCAGTTTAACCATTTATTGTGGAGCCCTAATTTAACCAAGTATACATGTAAAAACATTTGGTTACATTTTGATTTAGGACATTTTGATTTTCTCTGTCTCAATTCTTTGACATGTTGCTTGTTTTGGCACTTATTTTAGTTTTATTTACAGTGGAGAAATGAGAGGAAATGGTGGGGGGTAAAAGATGGAATGAGATCAGGAAATGTTGAGAGTCGGATTGTGTTGGTTTTGGGGGAGATTTTAAACAGGGTTTCGGAGATGTCCAGTCGAGATGTCCATGTGAGTGTGTACGCTCTTGCTCATTGAGTTGGGGTTTTCTTGGTATTGCCATGGCTCATTGGAAGAACTGTGATCTTTATGACCATTTCAGCTGTGGTTGGGCTTTGGAGGTTTTGATCCGGCCAGGCAAACCCCATGGGCCCAGGCCTCTCATTTGTTCTGGAATGGATGCACTTGGGACAGGGGTTTGTTCAGCAACAGCCTTGCTCTCCTGCCCTCCTTCATGTTTGTATCTCTGGCTTTCGTAACTTCACCACTGCTGTGCTTCAGGAACTTTCACATAACACAGCGCTAAAAGTAAACGGTACTTTTTGGTCCTATAATTGTGGTCTCAGAAGAGTTTTTCTTTTTCTTTTTCATTTTGAGATAAAATCCTTCCAAACCCAGCAGCAATTAAACTTCCCCCTATAAAGAGCCGAACTGTGGTGGACGTTTTAGGTCTTAAAATCTTTTTGCGCTGAATCTGTTCATGTCGACTAACGTCGATTTAGTTTAGATGGCAGCAGATCGGAGCATAAACACAAAGCTAGCTGGTAGTTTCTTGTGGCAGTTGGTTCCAGAGGGGCGGTTGTGTGGGACGGTTCGTCTATTGTACGGCACCCCCTACTCCCGCTGAGTGCTTTGATGGTGTGATTCAGTGCCAGCCTCAAAGGGGGCTGGCATGGTGACTGACATTATTGAAAGTGATAGGTCAGTAGAATGAGCGCATTCAGCTCGCGGTGGTACGCTGGCACAATTGTACCAATTCACAAACCTTCTCTAACCGCACACATACATACTATACACAGAAAAGCACAGCCAGTAGTCACTGAACACAACTAGAAATAGATGGTGCATTTTAACAGGAGAGGAGGAGAGATTTGACTTTGTGAGGTGACAGGATAATGATTGGTTTTACATTGTGTGCTTTAATGGAATGACCTCTTTGAGACTTGAGAGTGACATTGCAGTAAACCTATGATTATGTGTCATTACTGAATATGAGCTACAGGCCGATTGGGAGAGGGTAAAGATGCATTAAAGATGTGTCATTTGGAAATCTGACTCATTAAGATCATCATAAATTATTATTCAACTAAGTATGGCTGCACTCGAAAAGCTGAAAAGGGATGCCTCCGCAGGCAGCATATGGGAGGCAGGGAGGCAACATGGCACGTCCGAAATAATCGCATGATCGTGTCATATCCTGTCTACTGAGATGGATTCATCTGATAGATTTTAGAAGGCAGCACTGATGTATCCTTCACTGCCTATGATATCACACTATCTGGTGCATTAGATTCAGTAACAGTGCGGCTAAAAAACAACAACTGGCATCTGCAAGTTGCTGTGGTTGGTCAGCTTGTGTATACATGTATGTTTTTGACCATCTTTTTCCACTTTCAATGTCTTTTTTTTAGTTTTGTTGTAATTAAATATTTGCTTAGTTATCACCAAAGCTCTCTCTATTTTGTTGCTCTGTTAAACCATTATGCTGTCTCGGAAGTCTCTGCGAAATCAGTTTTGAGAGGTACCTTTGGGTGCAAACTCTGCCTGCAAATCCATTGTCTGATAGGGCAGCTGTGCAGGCTTTCGGAAGCAGATGTAGATGTAATATTCTTTCTTTCTTATTTTGTATCATATTCTTGTATTATCAGGATGATTTCCAAGATGATTTTCTACTGCCTTTTATAGTGGTGGAAACTACTTGTATAAGGAGCATCAAGGATCCAGATCAAGGACAATGGTTAATTTAGCATCATGCTGTCTTTCCACTCACAGAGCATCAGACGTCGATCGGATCACAAGTACTGTAGACGAGGCAGACACATACCCGTTTACACCTGGTATTTAAATCTCTTTTGTCCACTTTCAATCATTTCTGTCCTGATTTCTTCGAGGGGAGGGTCCATGGGCGGGTAAATGTATGTGATTTTTCAGATCTTTTGATCTAATGAACTAAATAATCTTGGCGAAAATGGCGGAAAAACGGATCACGCCGAACTCTTTGCGTGCGTGTTAGAAATCAGGAATGGTGAGAGAACATTGTGCTTGGTAATTTTTTTTTTTCAAACCAAACTTGGATCTCCAGCCAACAAAGTTTGAATCCCGTCTGGCTTGCCCGCTTCCCATAATGTTTACGCATTAGGCGGTCTTTTGTGGTTGTTCGAACATATGCGTTTTCGACTACACCTGGAAGTGGTTGAAAGTGGACAAGGTCAAAATGTTTTAGACCCCATTTAACACCTGTTTTTAGCGTCATCCACTTGTGATCCGATTGACTAAAATGTATCCAAATGTATCCAACTGTATCCAACTTACCAGGTGTAAACAGGGCCAGAGAGGCCCAGCACACCAAAGGAAGGTCCAGGAAAAGCTTTTAGCAGCTTCATTTAAAGCTTAAATCTCACCACCGAGGCAGATGAAGAGATATGACTGAAACTTTAGGATTCAGGTTATATTGCCCTGCAAACTTGGAATGGATTTTTTTTTCTTCACATTTCCAAGATCTATGGGCCTTCTGTTGCCTAAAGCAGTGTGTAACTCAGTATTAACGCACCACTGAGAATATTTGGCACAGGCCGTATACGGCGCAGAAGCTCAGCTAAGACCCCGCCTAATTCTCTGTTTCTTACACACATATGCATGCATGTTTTTACATTGATTTTCTGCCTGAGTATGGCTCTTGTGCATCAATAACTTTTTTTGGCAACAGCTTGCTGAATGCTCTCTCCACAATTAACACACTCTAATGGGTATAGACCATGTGAAGTCTTTTTTGAAGGTGATGCTGCCCAAGTGTACACTACCTACTCTTTAAAAGTTTGGGGTCAGTTAGATTTTGTTATGTTTTTAAAACAAGTTTAAATGCTCACTGAGGCTGTATTTATTTGATAAAAAAAGATAATATTGTCAAATATTATTACTATTTAAAACGACTTTATTCTATTTGAATATATTTTAATTCAAATATAATTCATCCCTGTGATGGCAAAGCTGAATTTTCAGCATCATTACTCCAGTCTTCAGTGTCACATTATCCTTCAGAAATCGATCTAATATGCTGATTTGATGTTGTCATGAAATATTTTTTAAACCTTTGTACTGCTTAATATTTTTGTGGAAAACTTTTGTTACATGATAAAAGCATTTACTGTAAATTTAAATTCTATGCATCCTCGCTCAAAAGTATTAATTTCTTCTGAAAAATTCCTTTGTCGACAACTTGGAGGGCCGCAGTGGCTGTTAAATACATTAGAGATGTGAACCCAGTGTGAACACTACATTTCCCAGTTTTAGTCCCCTCCTGAGGCCAGTTTGCCTTCTCTACATGCAGTCCGCCAGTACACACACATACACAGTCATGAGAGTGCATTTCAAGGGCACTTATGACTGCTTTTGTTTGTGTACAATTTCATATTTCCTGAATTAACTGGTGGTTGAGTATGATTTCACTTTTCTAACTTTAGTTAGTGTGAAATGTTGCTGTTTGAGCATAAACAACATCTGCAAAGTTACAATGCTCAAAGTTCAAAGCAAAGGAAGATACGGTATATGCTTTTAAAGCAAATAACTACAACAAACGGCTGGTATGGACTACACGACATTCCTCCTGGGTTAGTGACATCACCAACCCTAAAATGTACATAAACCCCGCCCCCGGGAACACGCAGTCCATGTTGAGAAGAGGAAAAGTTGTTGTTCAAGAGTACATTTGTGAGTCAGCTCAAACTTTAGTATCCATCTTTTCACATGCAATAGAAAGTCACTCTGTGTGCATCTCACAACAGTTCCTATACGAGCGATTTATAGATTATCATGACAGAATATCCTAATTGAAGATAGTTAACTCCACATCAGCAACATAAATTCATCAACTAACCATTCAGAGACGTCCTGTTGCATTATATGTGTTGTCACTTCTTCTTGAGTCTCTCCATCTTTGTCTGACTCTGTTTTAACACTAAAGGCAGAACAGCTTCTGTCATTTTAGTGTCTGCGTGAGGTAATCACAGTTGCTAACACACACAAGCTCTTGAAACCCCGCCCTCTGCTGCAGCTCATTTGCATTTAAAGGGCCAGGCACAAAACGTTGCGTTTTTGCAAACCCTTAAAAAGTGACAACTTTAACATGCTATATAAAAAATATCTGTGGGGTATTTTGTGCTAAAACTTCACACACAGACTGGGGACATCATATATTTATTTTACAATAAATCTTGTGAAAAGGGCATTTTACCCCTTTAAAGGAGCATTTCACCCGTGGGAACATTAATCTTTATTGAAAGTGGGTCATATATGTAGTCGAAATGTAAAATAATTTTCGAATTTGGTGCCTTCTTGCCCGAGAAAAGACAGAAAGTAACTTTAGGGCGCGTTTGTATGAAATACAACAACTCATCCAACAATGCACCACATTGCAAAGCTCCGCAAGCCACTCCGACTAATCCAGAACGGCGCGTATGAGGTATCCGTCTATCAGAGAAATCACTCTTCCGTCTACAAAGCTAGCTAACCACCAGAGCTTGAAATTAATTTCACACAAACATTAAAGTTAGTTTGCGAACTCATTAGTGAATTACTCCTCGATTGTATTTCTTTCGAAATGGTGAAATATCGCATGGTACCATGATGTTCAGTCAGAACATATGCGGTGCGGAACTATGATGGTTCACAACACAAACGTCCGTGTCCTCGTCTGATTCAGAGATTTCGTCCAGGAGAAATTGGCATCGTTGAAATTATTTGCAGCAGACGGACTCTATCTCTGTGTCCGTATGCGCACAGGCACCACCAGTCCGCCCCAGCTCGAGCCAGTCCGCGCTTCTCGTCCGCCGGCGCCTCCTGTTCCTCCATCAGCCTCAACTACTCGTCGCTATATTGCGGCTCGTACAGATTGCCACGAACATCTGTTACAAACTTTCAAAACAAACGAGCAACAAACTTTCAAAATCCTCTTCTTCCATATCATGTGTAGTTCCTTCAGCCATTCTCGTAAATTCCCATCTGACTCCATAACCACTTGTTAGCTTAGCTTGATCGCTTCCAAACAAGACGGATATTTATTTTAGTTTCTATAAGTTTAGTCCCACCCCCTGGAATAATGAGGAGCTAGTGTTTGTAGTCTCATACACTATTCAATGAAATGTGACTTGCTGAAAAAATGACAATTTTTACAATTTTCCATTATAAGCAGGAAGTGAAACACTTAAATCCTTATTTCTCCCATCTCAGGGAAAAATAAAGGAAAAAACCACGACCATTATATATGACTGGTTTTCTAACAATACAAAGCTTAATGCAAGTGGGTGAAGTGTCCATTTAAACATTACATGTAAACCTTCATGATTATATTTATGACGCTGTTGTGCTGTATGTGGACTTAGTACTTTAGTTTAACCTCAGGCATATGCTTTGTGTTCTTACACTTAGAATATTTTAAAACACTTCAGCAGTTTTTCACATTATGTGTGTTTCAGAGTTTGGTTTGGCTTGCATTTGATCCATCTGTTGAAGTATGTGTGAAGGCAAAGGCTGGCTTGGCATGTGTTTGAACGATTGAGACCGTATCCTGGTTTTGGCATATTGAATGTTAGTGTGCTATATTGCGTGTGAGACGGGCATGGTTTCGCTTGAGTGTGTGTGGATGAGAGAGAATCATGTGAGACTCCCATCATGCATTTTGTCACATGGGTGGTCATGCCTAAGTCACGCTGGAGTGCTTATTGAATGCACACAGACAAACCACCCAGCTCCTCTCAAAGTGTGTATTTATGCAGATTTTAAGGATAAAGAGAGAGAAACGGAGACTTTAATGTTCTGCAGTGTGGGAAATCTGGATGTTACCTTATTGCTTAAGGCTTGACTTTTTTTTCCTGCTAGCCCAGTCAAATCAGTTCATATATTTACTATCAATATACGTACATGGTCACACTTTATAATAGGTGTCTTTAACTAACATGTAGTTATTTTTGATGTAAGTACAATGTACTTATTGTGTTTAAGTTGTATTGTACAACATTTTTGCTGCTATTGAGGTGGGATACGGGTAAGGTTAGGATAGGTTTAGTGGTATTAAGGGTGGGCTGAAAGGGAAGGGAAGGCTCAGTGTAATTACAGCTGTAATTACAGAAATTAATGACAGATGTAATTACATTCAGATAATTATAATAAGTATAAGTACAATATAAAAATATGTATGTACATAATAAGTGCATTGTATCAAATTATTATTTTAAATGTTAGTAGTTACAGACACCTAATCTAAAGTGGGATGTTAAAAATAACCAATTGTATATTAATTATAATATATTAATATAATAATTTTTAACAAAATGCTAAGTTTTATGATTTAAAAAAGTTTATAATGTTAGTAGTTAAAGACACCTAATCTAAAGTGGGATGTTAAAAATAACCAATGGTATATTAATTATAATATATTAATATAATAATTTTTAACAAAATGCTAAGTTTTATGATTAAAAAAAGTTTATATTATATGAAACATTTATATTTTCAACTCATTCTTAATGATGCATCAAAAATTATGAATTATTTTTGCAATTTCTAGCTTATCTTAGTGCAAAAGTTTAATTCGCAACAACAGCGTTCAATACATCACAGACAACCCTTAATTTTCCTAAGAAATAAAAACATGCACAAGATCAACAAATATAAGACAAATGTAGTGAACGCAGCACAGTTAAAACATTCTTTCACATTGAGAGGTTGAACCCTAGTCAGTGATCACATAGTGCATCCCCTTCCTCATCCAGCAGATTCACTGGCCACAAGCGTCTTACTGCATGTACAACTGGAGAAGACATGTCAACCGAGGCTCGAGGTGCATCGGCCTGGGATGTGAAATTTGAGGTGCCAGCCAGTGAGGTTCAGTTTGTGATGTGCTTTGAAGGGCTTGTTACATTTCACCCCCCACAGAGCCAAAACCCACGTCTATTCCAGACTCTGAACGCTCAGCAGAGTCAATAGAGTATGATTTGGCCTCTTCTCAGAAACGTTCCTCTCATTCTCACTCTCTCCTGGTAACTTTGACTCTAATTTGTGAAAGTATTAAAACTAAATTGACGTTATCGTTGCAAAGTGGTGGGTGGATTAATTGAGGGAAAACTGTAATAGCAATAAACAACATTGGAAAGAGACTCGCATACCTCCACCAATGCCCATCCGTCACTTCATAACTGCATGACTGTAAATGAATGACTTTATGGCCCAAATAAAAGGTACTCATGTGTTTTTGTGATCTAACACAATTGTGCAGATAGCAAATAGGTTGCACACAGCTATATTTACACAAGTCTTTGCATGTGGTAGTACCAGGGGTTATGAGTTATGTTTTTTTTAGTTATCATGAAAATAACAGTTACTATTGATAGACCTGAACTGGTTTCTGAATGATATCCCTAAATGGTAAGTTCACCCCTAAAATGAAAATTATGTTATTAATTGCTTGCCCTTATGTCCTTCCAAACCCGTAAGACTTTCGTTCATCTTCGGAAGACAAAATTATTATCTTTTTGATGAAATCTGAATAGTCGTTTAATAGTTGGTGCTTTTGGCTCCCCCTGCCTGTCAAACTGCATCACTGCAGTCAGCATGACCACACCTCACTGCCAGCTCTTCTCTTTTCACTCTTTGGTCATTAAAATAGTTTTCTGGAGTACCATATAACTCCAAACTTGTGAATGTGTAAATGTTGATATGACCTCTTTTTTTTTTTTTTCATGAACTAACATCCATGGCCACATACACACTACAGATACATATAGTTTCCCTTTTCTTTACACAAATAATTTATTATTTGTATGAGATGTCTCTTTTCTACTGGATCACAGCAATTAAAGTTTATATTATTTGTCAATTTCGACACCAGTCCCACATTTAAATGTGGTTGTCATCCTAAAACTTTGCAGTGTATACAGGCCTGTGTCCTAACAGATCAGAGATTATTTTGAATATGAGAAGTGCACATTTGAATGTGTTTGTTTTTTCAGTCTATATCAAATGATTCTTTAGAAATCAATCTAATGTACTGATTTGAATCCTGACACTCACATGAGACCACAGCAATAGCAAACTACGATGATCCAATCAATTCCTGATGGACAAAAATCAACCAAGTCCCACCCTACAATTTTTTTCTTGTTCGAGAAGCTGTTTCACTTGGATATATTTATGACACAACAGGGAAGAAAAAGACCGTTACAACTTGCGTTTTTATTCACATTCTCTTTCTCTTTTGCAGGATCTTATCAACACTGCCTCCAGCACCTTGTTCTTCTTTCTGGCTTCAGTGGTTTTGGCAGCCCTCAACCATCAATCTGGAGCAGAGATTGCAGCTGTGGTACCTATCAAGCTTACTCAGCTCTTTATTTCATGAAGCCTGTCCCTGTGGTTGTGGTTGAATTCTAATGTTTAGTCATTTCTAAGGTATTTTAAGTGGGCCCTAATCTGTCAGGGCTCTGCTGCCCTCATGTGGCTGAAATGGAGCACATAGTCGTTCCCTGAGAGAGTCCTGGACAGGCAGACAGCGGGGAGTTTTGAGAAGTCATAGTCAGCCATGATCCATCTGAGTGATTCACATAGTTTGCTTTGCTTCTTTGATTTTTTAACACCGAAAACCTCTCTGCTTCATCTTTTCCTGTTTCTCCATCCCACTTCTCTTTTCACTCACAGTTTTGTTCTTCTCACATGTTGTTTCTATCTCAGAATTGAGACTGTCAAGTTTTAACCCGTTACTAGATTCACAGAAGACACATCACTTTTGTTTATTAAAGCAATAAGCCCCGCGAAGCCGTGTTTTACAGTGGATTTAGAACAGCTAAGGGGCGTTGTTAGGCACGACGCGGAGCGTTTTATAAAACGGTTACTCCATAAAAATATTCATTTTAGTATTTATTTTATTCATAAAATAAACACCAGCAACAAAAAATATAACGTTATTGATACATTTATTCCTCCGCCAAGGATGTAGTTGCAAAGAGGTTGCTAAAGCAACACATGCAGCAACAAAAGAATCACAAACAGCAGTTGCGCAGTAATACTAATGTAATGCGGTCACAGGTGTATGTTTGTTGAGTAATTTACAGCGGCTTCGATTGCGGCTCAACCAATCAGAATCAAGGACTGGAACTATCTATTTTATAAAATATATATTTGACAATTTGAGCTAATTTTATTGTTTTTAGCTGTCAGTAAAAGTGAAGCACTCTCAGCTCTGTGTCAATTCCACAGAATGTATGGAAGCCTTTTTCCTGAGGTCAGAGAAAACAAGATAACTGTGAGATAAAGTTTAAAATAAGAAAAAATATAAAGTCACAGTTACCTTTTTCTTTTCTTTTTTACTTTGAGGCAGAAAAAGACTTCCATAAGAATTTAATCGATTTTGAATTTCTTTGAATTCCCAAAGAGAATGCTAAAAAAGGGTTTGCACATTACATTATCTTAGAATTGAAGCTGACAAACTAACTAAATTTAGTTTGTGTGTTTTGGTCGAGGCTGCTGACCTCTTGTGTCTGTGAAGAGGTTTGTTGTAGATGCTCAGTGAGGAGAAGTAGATGATTCCCAATATTGTAACAGGATCAGGTTCTTTTACTCAGATCCTGACCTTTATGATTGTAGACAATTCACGAATGACCTGAGCTCAGCACAATATCCACCAACACCCCAGAAGTCAAAGGCTGGGGATTTGTGCTGAGTGTTTTATGATACAGATGTTCTCAGTGGGAAACCACTTTAACACCCGGGGATTTTTCTGAACCACAGGGCACGGCAAATTCCTTCGGCTCTCACAGCCGAGAGAGAATTTAGCATATTATGGTAGAAGAGTATAGATTTGGGGCCAATCCCAATTCTACCCCTTACCCCTTCACTTACCCCTTCCCCTCTGTTTTGCTCGTGCACGTGGAGGGGTAGGGCTGTCTCGATTCTCTTTTGGTTGGAGGGGAAGGGCTAGGGGGAAGGGCCAGATAGCCCTTCAAACGAAGATTTTTCGGGACCACACTTCAAACGAAGGGGTATGAGAAGTGTCACTGCATACACCGGCTACAGACGCAAAATGGCTGCCCAAGCAAAAAATTAGACCATAAATGTAAGAATTGTTGACTTTAATAAGTATTTTAACGACAAATAATGATTTGCTTTATGTTCCATTCAATCTTGTGTTCATATTTAGGGTCAGTTCCTTCAAAGAAACGTTTGTAAAAAAATCTCTTCTCCCCCGAACAAAGCACACAAGCTATTAGTACGTTCAAGTCATCTCGTAAAGATCGTATTTATGAGCTGAACGCACATGAACGCCACACAATGTGGTATTTCACACAGTTTCACACAGTAAATAAATAAATAGGTCAAAATAGGACAAACATAGGTCTGTACCTCCAACGTGTTAATACAACACCACAGAAAACAAGTCCTGTGCATCTTGGAAGTTTGTGATAAACATCGGCGCATCTCCTGTGACGTAGGCGACGACGTATAATGACGTGTAACGGTGTAGTAGTGGTGTCCCATTTCTTAGGGGAATATTTTCACCCCTACGCCTTGCCACTCTGTTTCAAAGGTCAAGGGGAAGGGGAAGGCGAAGGGTTAGGGGTAGACGAAGGGGAAAGGGGTAGAATTGGGATTGGGCCTTGATGTTATATTTAGCCTACTGTGACATTCCAAAAATGCTTAGGCCTATTCTGTAATTATTTACTCACCCTCATGTCGTTCCAAATCTATAAGACTTTGGTTAATCTTTGAAACACAAATAAAGTTGTTTTTAATGAAACATAAGTGTGGTCATAAAGGCATCGTAAAATGTGAATGTGAATCTAGGGGTTTAATCCAAGTCTTGAGAAGAGATACAATTGCTTTATATAATGATCAGATTTAATGTTGGCTTTCATTTACATCTAAACATCAATCGACACACATACATAGGACACAACACATGTGGTAAACACGTGCAATGTAAAGAATGATATGATCAATAGGTAATGACGACATATATTTTTACATTGCTTTAACATCAAAATAAGTTAAGCAATTTTGAACTGTTTTTACAAGTTATACAAGATACAACATTTTTTTTTAAGTCAGTTTAATGTAATTTAAGTTGAAATGACACACATCCAATTTGATTGTACTTAATTTGTGTCAGCAACATTTTTTTACAGTGTGTGTGCATCACATGCATGTCGTACGCTTGAACAAACATCACTGGTTCTCATGCATCAAGCACACTTCCGTTTACCAAATGTGATGTGCCCTATGTAGTATGGGTTTCGTTTTATAACCGTTTTTGGATCTTTTCAAAGTCTTAAGAGCGTGGAACGACATGAGGGTCAGTAAAGGGTGACGGAATTTTCATTTTTGGGTGAACTATCCCTTTAAAGCTCATAGTTTAAAGCTGAAATCATCGACCTCCAGCCCTCTTTCAGTTTTTTGTGTGTGTTTCCTCCAGGTTTTTGGGTTTCTGGTGATGGGAGTATATGGCGTGAACACGTATCTGGCGGTACGGAGATGGCGTCTCGGGGACTCACGAGACGGACCCCTGCAGACCAGCGAGTACATCCGTGCGCGCACAGCCTCGCGGGGAGAGGTGGAGTCACGGCCTGAACTACAGTAAACTACAGATAGAGACTGAGACGAGCAAAGCCCCGTCTGCATTCCTGTCACAGTGTGTTCTTCTGTGTATCCTCGTGACGGCGGGCAGTTAGGATGAGCGCTTACAAACAAACACGTTGTGTGAACAGTCTGAAGTGGAACAAACTTCTGGCATCTTCATTACCATCAAGCCTCAGGCCGTCGTCATCTGACTGTATTCTTCAATCTTTCCACTAATTAAGGGCTTTACCTTACCGTGATCTGGATGAATATTGACAGAAACTCACTTCACCGTGCTCCTAAACTTCTCCCTGCAGAGAGCCTGAACGGTTTTAATAATGCCTGCAATAAACCACTTGAAGCCCCTTCTATTTAGCTCCATTCCCAGTCGGCTAATATGAAAGGATCGCAACGGTTTCTAAAATGTGTCTTATCAAAGATCAACTGATTTAAGTGATCTGAAGTGGAATGCGAATTTGTGAGAAGGTTTATGAACAAAAAAAGATGGCTTTTTTCGCTCTGCTATTCTGAGAAAACTGCAGTTGGATTGGGCCGTTTTTCTGTAGAGACGAGGTTAGATGTTAGGAGCACCAGTATTTATTTTAATGTTAAATATTTTTTTAATACCACAGCTTTGGTAGCTACATTGTACCAAATGTAGTATTTCACCTCGTGAATGTGACCCTGCGTTAAAACCGACAACAACAGCTTTCAAATTGTGTGTGTGTGGGTGAGGGGGAGTGTGAGTTTAATGAAACTTTTTAGATACTTCCGATTTTTAGATACTAAATCTTGTGTGCATAATCTATTGTTTTTGTTCTTTGTGGTTGTTTCTGTACTCCACTGTGCACTCAACCCTGTCCAGTTATCTGTATATATCGATTTAATTAGTTTTTGAAGAAGGTGTATATATTATGTAGCTGTGTGTATAATATGACATTCATGAAGGGTTTCTGTTTGTATGAATTATTATGACTGACACTAACAGACTGTATTTGAAGGAACAAGTGCACTGCAGTACATATGAATGCATTTGCTAAACTGTGTATCTTTTTTCTGTGTGCCTTAATCGTAGAGGCTTGACTATTCAAAACACTCAAACTCCTGGACACTAATGTTATGACAACATAGCAGAATAACAGCTTAAGTGGATGTGAAATTTGATGAACTGATCCCTGGTATGAAGATCTGTTTTTCTAATGTGCTTTATTGATCCTCTAATGGGTCTTTTTTAAAAGAGTGTCATGAAACGACATTGTGGGGGGAATGAAATGTATGTTTTACAACAGATTTTAAGGTGTAGTGCAATTGTATGATTTTTTTGCCCCTAAAAAATGATCGTTCGTAATATTCAATTATAGTCATACTTATGTCTTACTATCTTAAGTTCTTCAGTGAAGTCACTTTTATGTTTTGGAATAAGATCATGTTGAAATGAAGTAATTTTGAGGTGTAGGCTCACATTATAGAGATAGAAAAACACTGTGGACTTGAAAATGTTGAAAGACAATCACAAGAATGATTTACGTCTTAATGGACTCTGGCACTCTGCATTAAAGTGCTAAAGTCACATTTTTTCCTATTTTGAAAGCAATACCGTCTGTGTGCTTAATATGCTTTAATAATGTGTAAAAGCTTTCACTGTGCTTTGACTATGCTAAACTTCTTATTGGAAGATTTTAGCATCTAAACAACTCCTGATTTTGACCATATGGTTTGGACTGTATTTTCAACTCATAAATCATTGAAGTATTCCAAAAGGAACTATGTTGACATTTTGAGGGACTCAAATTTTGATAATGATTGTACTGTTTCTTGTTGACATTTCCCGTATTCAAGAAAGCAATGTTTTAATCATGTAACAGTGCTATAAATTTGTATTTTTGTATTTATAGAGTTGTGCATAGACTTACAAAATGCTAATTGTTTTAAAATATTTGTGATGGCAATCTTTTCATCAAATAAATGGATTTGGATGGACTGTTGATCTATAAATGGAAAAAAAGCCTTACGGTACACAGCATTTATATAGAATCCACTGCATTTAAAGACCCCCTGTGGTGAAAATCTAATTTTAATGTTGTTTATATCTATATGGTTTTTAATATGCTTTAAGACAAACCATGTGAAAATTCATGTGTCAACAGCATTGCTGAATATTTTTCTCCTTAAAACTGAAGTGAACCAAACCGGTCTTAAAAAACTTGGTTTGAAATCTCTGGTATTTCGTACATCACAAACTACGACACAAATACCATGTAAATACCATGACCAATCAGGTCAACGTGCGTGTGGGCTTTAGCATATAATTAACTGCTACAAAGCAAGAGAGCTTACCAGAGGGCCGCCATTGATTAGCAGAACTTCACCTGCTGTTAGCATTCCATTGACTCCCATTCATTTTGGCGTCACTTTGACAGCGAATAACTTTACATCTGAGGCATCCAAAGACTCCCATTTGTCCATTATTTATTTCTAAAGAAACACGACAATGTATAAAAGGCTTCATTACCTTGTATCTTACGTTATGGCCCCGTAGAAGCAGTTTTTTTTGTAAAAATAGGCTAACGATTACGTCATAACCACTCGACTCTCTGTCGCACAGTCGAGAAATTACCGTATAGACAGGCGAAGAAGCTTGCAGGCAATCGGGGGGACGTGGAGGCATAAAATCCGATAAAGTCAAGGGAGAAGCCCAGAGATAGTCATAATCTCTGGCTCCTGCTGCTAGCTTATGGACAGCTAATACTCACGCTCTCTGTTTCTGCAAGATTCGGAGGGGAATGATTCAGATTTCTGAATTCAGATTGACTTCACTTCTCTCCGTTGAAACCTATGGGGTCGCTCGCTGTGTCCATTTTATATACTGTCTATTGTTATCCCGGTATATTTTTCTGTTGAAAGGAAAAACCGGGTACATTTAGCAATATAGCGGGTGAATTATGTATATGATGATGTTATGATGAACTATTCTCCACTGACATTCTCAAAGCGTTTCTAAGGATGTTTATTTTCAGAAGGCAGACTGAGATGGCGAACGGGAACATGGTTTGGTAAACATTAGCAACACATTATTAGCTGTTTGATATTGTAGTCAAGCAAAAGGCTAATCATATTAATTACCGTTATGTGTCCGACGTTGTAAAGAGCGATACAATTGTGCAGCATTTACTACAGTAATTTGAGTAATAGCTGACCGAGTGAATCTCTGAGCTGGTGTGAGTGAGTGGAGGCGGGGCTAATTTGCATATTCATAGATCCGTGTATACTAAATGAAGGGTTACATTCAAGCGATTTTAAGGCATGAGTGGAAAAAATCTAAATATGTAACGTTAAAAAACGTTTAAATATGTAATTTTGGTGATCAAAAATTAGTTAAGGGATATTGACTGCAGGGAGACTTTAAATCAGATCTACTGAAGTACACCACATTTGACCACTAACAAACCCTAGATCACATTTTGCCTCAAACATTCAAACTGACTGGGCAAAATTTTTTGCTCAAAAAACAAACAATACAAAAATTGCACAAATTTTTTTTATTGATGTGGTAATTTGACAGTGCATGTTATTAAAGCATATTCACTCTTCACAGAAACACAAGAAGGTGGAATGTGGATGCATGCAACATGCCTTAAAATACAATAGTAAACCAGGAGACACTCCCATACACTGCTGAAGCTCACGTTTATAATACAGGTTCAATAGCTGAGCAGTGCCACTGTAAGAAAAGTACATTGCTAGGTGAGCACAATGAGACAAATCTTGCCTTTTTTTGCAGTGCATTGGCAAGACATTGGCATTATGTCGATATTACAAGACTAACACCATTGTGTAGACGCGTGGAAATGAGACAGGTGACTGTGGCCAGCCAACCACCTGACAATTTCATCATGTATGGTGTAAACTTATGTTATTGCTATAAAACATTATTCCAAATCCAGGGCTTCATCACCACGTCATGGATAATTGTTTTAAAAGACAATTTAAGAGAACATATTTTGAGAAAATATTCGCCCAAAATAGTTCTAATTAGTAAACACACACAGCTCCCAAATAAAGAAATAGAAAAAGGCTCGTACATTCTGTAAAAACTGAAAGCGAACTGAAGCTGTTGGAGGCAGTATATAAACATGATAAATGGTACTGCATTCAACAGTCAATAAGCTTGATTGATGTGAAACTATTTCACTGGAATAATTCACAGTTTTTGGGAAATCAAATGAGAGGGACTTCGATTTGTATATACAGTACTGTACAAAAACCTATAAAGCCCTGGTTTCACATACAGGGTTTAGATTAAGCCAAATCAGGCCTTAGATCAATTCGAATATTTAAGTAGCTTTTATAAACGTGCCTTAGAAGAAGAAGAAAACAAAACATTACTGGTGTGTCTCTTAAGACAAATCAATGGCTCTGACATATTTTAATATGTCAGTGCAAGTTTCTTTCAGTTAACAGCTCAAACATGCATCTTAGTCTGGGACTAGGCTTAAGCCTTGTCTGTGAAACCGGGGATAAAGCTTCTATTCTGTGATGTAACATTTGAAATACATTGTTTCATTCTAGTCACAAAAAGTTCAAAATATTGTAATGAATTTCAGAACAAGTAATAAAAAAGTTATATCAAAGAGTCTGTTTTGGTTATCAGGCACTGTAGTGGTCACACACACACCAGGGTTTTGGACACAAACACAGCTTTAGTCAGAGTCAGAGTCTGAGTCATCATCTGTGAGGAAGAAGAATATGTTATTCTGGAAGAGAAATGATGGAGAACAGCCTCTGAATAACAACAGGAAAAAGAAAAAAATAGATGGGGAATTCCCAGTGGGAAAAAAACAAACTGCACTGTAAGTTTAACGCTTGAGGATTACTACGGTACTACAGATTGCTTGTAGCAAGGGTTAATTCATATTATGATACTGAAGGAGTTCAGCCTGTCTACTGTTTACTATAACTAAACGCTACACTGTGGATGATTATTATTATTTTCTTAAGCTCTGTATAAATACCTCGTGTGTTTTGTGGTTCCTCACTGGAGTCACCTCCCTTGAGGAAATTGGCCAGTTCATTAAAGATGAAATAAAAGTCCAGGGCGAAGATTATTGTGGCAACAAAGCCAAAGACCTAAGAAGAAGTGAAAGAGAAAGACACATGAGACCAGTCTAGACATCACACAACTGAGTTACATGTAGCAACTATAAATCATAGATAAACAGTGCTGGTGCCGATAAAGAGAATTTGACTGAACTGATGTGAGCCTACCCCAGCAGCCTTTGAGGCTCCATCCGGATATTTGGACACAGATATTATAGAGATGATGAAAAAGATGATGGAGGCGCTGACACAGCGCAGGAAGTCCTTGATGAAATAACAGACACGGAGATTTGGAAAGGAGGACGGAATTATGGTAGTATAATTTGATCCAGCACAGACATTTTGTACTGTAGGTCAGTAAACTTACCATGAGGGGCCAGTGAAAGCCCTTAAATCTCTCATTGAACTTTGTAGAATAAGCAAACAGCAGGAAGAGGGCCGCCAAGAACTCAATGAAGGGAGCGGTGACGAAGGCAGCGGCTGTTGAAGCAGCAAAGCACACAAAGCTGATGAACGACAGCACCTGAGGAGACAGGAAACATCAGGATGCATTTTTATTTAAATAGTGTTCCTTATTATTTGGTTTATTGTGACAGGGTGAGAGCACTACTTGACCTACTGTATAAGACAAAAACATCAGTCTGATCAATATCTGCCTTAACAGGAAGCTGCTTCTGCCACTTTAAATACTGCCTGATTGGCTGTCAATGTTTTTATTTTATTTTATTTTTTTATCATTCATTAGCTGGAAAAATTATTCTGAAAGTAATCCAATTATATCATTTATCTGTGTCATTATCATTATAGTTGTGGTGTGGACTTTCCTATTCTCAAAGAATTAAAACGTTTAATAAAAATATATCGTTATTGTCCTTAGTGCAGTAGACGGGCATTTATTGTATAGCCAACTAAAATAAATTAAAGTATCAACCTCAATCATATAGTCTGAGAAGCCAAATATAAATATATTTTTTATAAAACAACAGTTAGGCTATTTCCAGTCAGCAATCTTGATTGTATATAATCATTATAAACACCTCATATAAAACCGCAGTGCATGAATTGGATTTACTTAAAGTGAGCATTTTTTTTTAAAGTTGAAATGTCTGTTTTAGACAGATAATCAACCGCAGCTTCAAAACACAAGGCCAAACCAAGCCCGATATTATATTATTTATTATCAATAAATGAAGTTTGAAAAGCAAAAACAGAAGTAATTTTACAAAAATCATCACATTGGAATAAAGCGGGAGAGCATGCACTATCCTCCGATCATGTGAGGAGAATAGATTTGGAGATGGAAAAGAACAAAAAGACAAGAGCACTAAGGAGGAGCTGTGATAGCCACATATTTATAATAAAATAAATTCGAACCATATCTACTGCTAGTATTAGTATACTTTTTATTATAGCCTGTAATGAATAATACATCATACAAATATTTTTAAAATGATCATTTAGGTCCATCTCCTCCCCTGCACCATCCATTATCTCCCAGGTTCCCTCTCCATCTATGTACATCTCTTTTGGTGGCATTGTTTGTGAAAATGTACATTCGTCTATTTTTGTCAAACTATCATTGCTTCGATTACAACGTCACATGCTGAACGTGATTTTTATCCAATGAGGGTGAGGGATGTGGGAGGACGAATTATGCTACAGCACTGATTGGCTATTATTAGCTATGAGCAGCAGTGTCAATCAATCAATGTATCAAAGAAAACAGCAAATATCAATGTAAAGAAATTAAGTTACTTGTCAGATTTTCCTTCCTAACAAGGATATTTTTCAAATAAGCCCCCCAAAATGCAACTTACTAAAAAATGAAGCCTAAAGTCTCGTTTTATAAGCGGAATTGGCAACTGGTAACGGCTTATCGAAAAAATGCAGGGTGGGGACTTGGTTCTATCCATTGGTTATTGATTGGATTTTGAGATGTGGGCGTTGCACTCAAAAATGGAGGCAGATGAACAACATGAACTATGTGAACATTAACAGACTAAATGATTGGAGAAGTCCGGCATACGTCACCAGAGAGTCTGTTGTTTTCACCAGAGAAGATCAAGTTATGACTTTCTTTCTGATAGAAAATTACAAGGTCAAAAAAAAAAAATGCATGGAATCGTTCACAATAGGATTTATCACATGAATTTGGGAAATACATTTCCATAAAGGAAGAGAAAAGTTGGCACACCACAGCTCCAAAAATATAAAAAAATATAAATTTATGTTCTCACCATAGGTGACGTTTCGAGCCTAAAAGCTTTTCGAGGCTGGAGCTTTTGGGCTTCAAGTGTTACCTGTGGTGAGAACATAAATAAATATTTTTCTATTTTTGGAGCTGTGGTGTGACAACTTTTTCTTCCTTTATGGAACTTTTTTTTTTGCCCTTTGGATGTGCACACTTTGTGTTGAATCTTTGTAAAAATACATTTTCATTAAATTTTAATTTTATGACAACATTTTATTATTTATTTTATTATCCAACTCTTATGCAACTATGCTACTTGGCATTGGCGAAGAACAAATTACATGGCCACATTTTTGTCTGAACTGTAAATGACACACTATTAGCCTAATTATTTGTTTAGCACATCAAAATATTTTGCAAACAATATCAAGGAGGTTTGGTGACCTCCATAAAAAAAGCCACTACTCGCCTTGATAAAACTCCCCCTCAAATGAACGAGGAACGTTTGAAAGCGTTTAGCCTACTGTAGAAAACAGCTATTTTTTTGCTCATTCTCATTTAGGCTACTTCATTCATTCATTCATATAATTCATTCAACAAAGAAACATTAACTTTTCAGAACAAACATAATTAAAAGACAATTGGCTTAGGCCTCAATAATAATCAGTGAAAAACAGATCGATAAGAAAAAGAAACTCAAATCAGAAGAATAAATGCCAAGATTTATGTCGCAGAAAGCACTTCTGTGAAGTGTCTGCATCCAGCTAAAAAAAAAACAAAAAAAACACACACACACAAAAAAACACACACAATAACATTTACCAGATAATAGAATTCCACAAAACAATGCAATTATGACTTAGCCTACACATAGCTATCATGGGTGGATAACAAATAAAGGACGAAAAGCGTACCACTTCACCGAGCAGCAGTAGTCCTTTTCGGGAGGAGATGAATTCTTTACTCGGGAGAAGAGAATGAATTACGGTCTGTCGTGACCGGTTACTATCCGACGCCTCGATGTCCCCCATCACGCTGACGAAACTCTTCTGTTGCCGAATAAAGTTCACAGTAGTGATGCGTCCCACTGTCCGCTATATGAGACAGCTACGCTTCTCAAATCGGCATAACTTTCCACGGAGTGGAAACGGAAATAATGACTGCGGAAACGAAGCACACAAAAGAGCAGCATCTGCATTCCCGAAATCTGGAGACCGTTAATAAGTGAACAGAAAATGTGGGCGAAACATCTCTCACATCGCAGGAGTCTCTAAGTAGCAACTGTAAAGATATTATGTGCAACAACTGCACATTTCTGACTGAACAGTTAACCATTATCCTCTGTTTGGGGTCTGACAGACTTCAAGCCCCTTTTAGGCTAGTAAACATGGAAGGTATTTGATACTTTCTAACTTTGGCTAACATGTTGTTCATACTTTATTTCAACCATCTGGTAGGCTAACTCTAAATTGTAAAGTAGACATGCTGCATTTTCTGTAAAGCTGATTTGAAACAATATTATGGCAGTATTGTGAAAAGCGCTATACAAATAAATGTGAATTGAATAATGATACAGATAATAAAGTTTTCAGAATGTTTTTAGAAGTCTTTGATTAAAACTGTAATTGAGGTCATAAGTCATAAATGCAATCACTGAATGTAATAACCTATTTTGCGAACATATCAACTTTCTTAAATAAATAATGTATGTTTAATATAACGTCTATGTTTTTATATTGAACATGGGTTGAAGAGATTGTTATCGCTGTGATCAACTCCAAATTTGCATAATAATTCTGGATAACAACAATCTTTAAAAAAAAAAGTAAATTTTTATTTGTGGAATAAGGAAATTAAATCAATCAGGGTTCATTTTTTAAGACCATAACAACCAAGATCCTCAATTTGATCCACTTGGACAAATGTATTTTGAGTGGTGATTATTTGTGCCTAGGTTTCCCTTAGGTTTAACATGTATGCATTATTCATGAAAGAAGTGAATACATTATTACTATACAAGTATTTTACAATTTTATTTTAGTGAAAATGCTTCGTTCACAAAATGAGAGAGCTGGTCCTGCAGAGCTTTAATTTCCCCCGGTTTGGGCCTCTGTGGTGGTTATTGGCTTGTTGTATGTGATTTTTTTGAAAAGGATATAGCCATCCAAAGACAAAAAGGCTGCAGCCACAAAGCCCACGATCTGTCAACCAAAAGACTCTGTAGTGAGAAACGTGTTGTCTCATAATGTCTGGGTAATTCACAATGAGTATTCACAAGGGCGGAATTAGTTTGAAAACATCTGATAGATTTAAGGCCTGCATAATTATTGAAAATATAAAGAGAGAGTTCCAGGAAGTGAGGATGTGTGAATTCTCACCCCTCCGCTCAGTGTGCCCTTCACTGTGTATGTAGAAACTGCTACCAGGCTAAGAATACACATAAGTGTTGCTGCAAAGAATGAGTTGAACACATCCTGTGGAGCAAAGGTGCATTAACAATGATTATATCTGCAATAACAACTGCAGTTGCAGGTATATTCGCATTCATTCAATCAAGTGCATAGATGTATGCTCTTACAATAAGGGGCCAGAAGAAGAAAGTGAACATCTTGTTGAGTTTCAGTAGGTAGAGCAGAAGAAATCCAAATGTGATGAAAAACTCCATGCATGTTGCTGCAATGTAGGGTGGCCTAGAAGCCACTGCATAACACACAAAAGCCACAAAAACACACACCTGCCAAGACAATAATACTCAAGAGTTGTTTGAGGAATTTCAACAAGACATTTAGTAAGATGGTAAGTAAAATGGCTTTAGACTATATAGATGTTGATTTATTGGAATGTAATGTGATTTTGTGAATAATGTTTTTCAACATTCTTTGAATTTATTACATTGTGTCAAATCATCTGTGCAAACCTTTTTTTTTCTTCGTTTAAGCAGGTTTACAATGTTTCCCTTTCTAACAATGTTGTATTCAAAGTATCAAGTCTGTGTCTTGTATTTAAACAAGTCAGTTGTATATATGAGCATTTGTCCTTCCCAAAACGTATTTTAAAAAGTGTGCAGTAAACTAGCATGTCAAATTTTCACAAATGTCTCACCATTTCTGCTATTTTCAGTAGACCTTTTGTGGACTTCAAAAAGGCCAAATCAACTTCCATTGTGGCATTAATATGATCTTTGTCCGTATGATTTATGTCGGCGAGTTGTTCTCAAAACAGCTTGACAGACTTAAAATGTCACTTCCTGATTGAATGCGTAGACGTAGAGGACGGAAATGGATCAGGAAATGACTAATTTCACATATTTTATTTTAAATGCACAACAGTTTTTCATCTGTATAAACTGATTCTCTGCATTTAGACTTGTTTAGATCTTATCAGATCTTTCTGTTTGGTGATAATATTCCTGGATGCATTAAAAATGTAAAGTGAATGCTAAAAGTGATAAACACTCTGTAGCATATATATTGCAGCTGTTCTAATCTATAGCAGCCCTGAACTGGTCCTTCAATTTCTCTCAGGTGTGGTCCCAATTTGTTTTTTAAATACACATCATCTTACTATGTTTGACCAAAGAAAAACGATCAATTTATGCATTTTTTGTGATAAAAAAAACTTATTTACCTCTAAAAGTACAATATTTGTATTGTAAAATATGTTTATTTTATGTTTAATATTTATTTTACTTCAGTAAAAATAATAATGGTATACATAAACAGAGCAATTCCAATTCCACACAATGTGTGTGTGTGGTTTTTTTGCACAGTGGATGATTGGCACGTTCAAAAAATGCTCAATTTCTTTGTTTGAGTGAGTTACAACCCCAAAATAAGACAAAATAAAATAAAAGACAAAATAAAAAAAACTGCTCTGTTCATTCAATGACTTTCAATGCAATGCTTTTGTGGATGTGTGTGTGCGCGCGTTTGTGTATGAGAGAGTGTGATTGTTTGCCAACTTGAGAATGTTGTATAGACTCACCCCTTCATTTATGTGTATGTATGATCTGCATTGTGGTGTATCGATTGATTTTCCTATTTGTTTCCTATGGGTACCCTTTAGGGTTTGACATCATTGTGATTCTACTGGTCAGTGACATCAGTGTGATATCTACATGTGATTCTGACATATATATTCATGTGAATCAAAATACAAGTCAACTTATTGTTTCACTCTTTTATTTAAGCAGCCACACATTATTTTACAGAAAATGTCAATTCAATTATATTGTGACAGACAAACAACATGAAGCAAACACACTGCTTCTAATTTGTATAGGTTTTGCTGCTCCACTTCATTAACGCTTTGAATATGCTACAATGTACTTGAAATACTAAAACAGAGTGCTGCAGGGATGACGTATTTTTGTAGGCCAAAACCTGGAAACAAACATTTTAGCATTCGCAAACTAACCGTGGTGTAGTCAGTTTATCGCCTGAGGTTAGCTTTTTATTTCTGGAGGTTGTATTTAGGCTTCACAATTCATAAAAACTGTGTTTGTTTGTGAAAGTTATCTCGATGGACAAAATGTTCATCAAACTTTTGTTGATCACAAAGCTTATTTTTGCAATATATTTCAAAAGCCTATGGACAAATCCTATTGGGTTTTTGTCGAGGGAACCAGTTTGATGCTAACTTCTGTGTTGGCCTACAAAAGTATGTAATCATTGCAGCACAAATAATAATAATAATTTGGTTTCAAATTTGAAATGTGGATGTCAGAGATAGGATCATGTTCTGATAAGACAAAAAACAGGCTTCCTGAAGTGAACTAAGTGAGAGAACATCCCATAATGTAATTGTGTAATAAGGAACACCCACAGTATTACAAGTGTGCGTAACAAAAGACAATACTATGAGTCTAGCCATTCTAAACTCAAGCCATAAAAAGAAAAGTTTCTTAAAGTAAGCTTAACTATCTGTAGGCAAGTCAAGTGTATAATAATGGCTTATTTTGTAATAATGACCATTTTTGTGACGATTTAAAAATTGAGACTTTTATTTTGACATGTTTTGGTTGCTCATTAATGTTGCACACAACACTGCAAGTTTTTCGCATCATCACACTTGCTTATTTGTGTAACTACTAAACGTCGATTAAACCAGCGAGATGATTGTTAACTCGTTAAAAACGGTTTGCCGTGTTGTCTTACCTTTGTGTTCACACAAATCTCTGTCGACAAATGTACTTGTCCGACAAACACCTGAACTGGGGAAGCATTTCATCGGACATCCGCGCAACAGCAGCACGTCTCTCAGTGACAGTAAGTTCTGCGCCGACTTCCGTTCTACGCAATATAACTGCGACCACAACCCTCAGTCTTATCTGTTTTTGTAACATTTTTAGTTCTGTTCATATTTTATTAAAATATTCACTAACCGAGCTACATTATGCAAAAGCTTTGCATTAACAGTACTGACATGAGCTTAAGCTTGTTGCCTTGTACATCCTCGAACCTTTGACTGATGCCATAGAGATCTAACGCTGAATCCGAGAAGAGATTCATTATGTTGTCTTCTTCAGAAGGAAAACTGTCTAGAAACGGCGAGGAGAGGAAATCAGTGGTGAGTTACGACTGATGATTAACGTTATATCCTCTCCTCTAAAAGAGGGACACCATACGGCTGAGAACACCGTGAACATTATATCGTTAGAGATGTTGTTTTGAAATTTGCATCCACTTTTGTTCAGATTTGGTTAGAGGGGAATATTGCAAGTGGAAAGACAACATGTTTGGAGTACTTCAGCAAAACCACTGACATTGAGGTAATACAGTAAATGTATAACATTCCTCACAGTACCTGTAATCCCTCTATTCTTGTTAATCGTGTTCATTTAGACAACTAAAACGTGTCTTGTGTTTCAGGTGCTGACAGAGCCTGTGTCTAAATGGAGAAATGTGCAGGGTTGCAATCCATTGGTAGGGATCCAGTAGCACTTTACTGTGGTTTTAATGGGCTTTGTCGTTCTTCCTATCTTTACACCGCTTAACCCTAAGAGTTAAGCCTGCTCAAAATTCTGTGTAAAGATGCAATGCAGCATACAAGCCAGACTAAATTACGCCTGCTCTACCCACCTAAGCCCATTCTATACCAGATATGCAGTTAAATGCAATGGTTGTGTAAATGCATATGCCACCCCTGAGCTGCATTAAACAGTGGTATAAAGACACCTAATTTTCACTTCAGATACACTTCTGTGCCACCTTTGCACTGTAAATGTGGCACAATTGTAGCCTATACTTTATTGCATTAAGGCATCTTTACACAGACAAGTTAAAGCTGCTCTGTGCCTGCTCAAAATTCAGTGTAAAGAATATGCTGTATGATAGCCAAACTTAAGTATGCCTGCTCTGACCCACCTCAGCCCCTAGTATCAAATCATACATTTGTAATTGATGTGCAAATGAATTCATGACACCTATGAACGACATTAAACCGTCTGTGTAATAACACTTAGATGCCACTTCAGAAGTGACCCTGTGCCAGCTTTGCAGTGTAAAGCAAAGTGTGCCTGCTTAAAATTGCATTGCCACATAAAAGCCAGACAAAATGATGCCTGCTCTGACCAACCTCAGACCCTGGTTTAAATGGATATAATTCCTGTGTAAATGCATTTATGCCACCTTTGAGCAGCATTAAAACAGTTTGTGTAAAGACATTTAAATGCATCTTCTTAAGCTGTTCTATTAAACTTTTGCAGTGTAAATGTGGCATTATAAATGTATTCTATTCTGTCACAGGGATTGATGTACCAGGACCCAACCAGATGGGGGCTCACCCTTCAGACATATGTTCAACTCACAATGCTTGATCGCCATGTTAAACCAATGGCATGTATACGTCCTCTTTCACATCCCTATAGTCAGTTTTGTTCAGTTGCTTTACATGTATCGGTTTCTGTTCTGCAATACAGAAATGAGTCACTACCCTCTGCGTGAATAGAGGAAATGGAATGCTAATCATTCATGACCTGTTGTTTTTCTTTCTATCATCAGTCACTGCCAATCAGAATGCTGGAAAGATCTATTTACAGCGCTAAGTACATTTTTGTGGAAAATCTTTTTAAAAGGTAGATTTGATCAGGAATCTGAAATAACTTTGTCAACTATTTATTATTAAATGTGTAGCTGTTAACATTAAATAAAACCGTATTGTTTGGTTTGGTTGACAGTGGAAATATGCCTGAGGTGGACTTTGCCGTTTTAAGTGAATGGTTTGAGTGGATCATAAAGAACATTGCTATTCCTGTGGACCTTATTGGTATGGCAAATATTTCTGTATTGCACTGCATGTTGCTTGTTAGATGCGGATAAATTATTATATATTTCTTTTAATTGTTGTTGTGTAATGTTACAAATACAAGTGTATGTATTCACATGTGTTTTTACTCAGTTTACCTGCAGACCTCTCCACAGACCTGCTACGAGAGACTGAAGCAGAGGTGCAGAGAGGAAGAAAAGGTTATTCCCTTGGTGAGCTATAATTCAACTATTGTGTGCATGCAAAAAACAAATCTGAAACAAAAACCAAAGTTGAGTCTCTACTCCTACTGACAATGAATGCCTTCACTTTTCATGTTATCAGAATAAATATTACACATTTTATCACATATTTTGAGACATGCTTTCACTGATTTGCACACTCTAGGAATACCTAGAATCCATCCATAACCTGTATGAAGACTGGCTGATTCATCAGAAATCATTTAAAGTTCCTGCTCCAGTTCTTGTGAGTTTCTGTCAATATTTCTTGGATAAAAAGCTTTACTGCATCAAATGATATGTATTGTGACATACTGTATACCGGTAATCACCTGTTGACGAGCTGGAATCATGCAAAATGTTCCATGCAATATGTATTGAAATTATTCTCTTTTTCTTTTTCACATTGGTGGACAGGTAATCCCAGCAGATCATGATCTTAAGAAGATGCTGCATAAGTTTGAGGAGAACAGAGAGAAGATACTAATGGGGCATTGCTCTTGATTAAAGGATCTCGGAGAATGATGGTTTTATCAGTTTACAAATGTCTTCAGCTCTCTCAGAGACGGATGAAGCAGGCACTTTGTGCAAACATTCCTCCTACAATGGAAGCTTATTTAGTAAATTATAGTAGGATTTGTAAATTAATTTATATAAGTGTTTTATTTGAATGCTGCCTTTTATGGGTATTACGTGTATTTGCATTTGTAGTCCTTCTAAACTTGGTTTAAGCATTTAACAGAATATAAAGTCATTTAATTGTTTAGTTTTATAGAATCATTCCATATTATCTGAAACTACTGCACTTGTAAACATTTCCATTGGTTCTTTTGTTACATCAGAAGACATTTTAAATTCAGAATGGCAATTCGAGGGCATTTTCATGTATTCTATGTGATTTGATCCTGCAGTTTACATCACCATACTCGGGTGTAATGCAAGATCCCTTCCCCCCATGTTCATTCTGCCACTTGCAGATACCATCACTTAACAAGTACGGATCCTGATGGTAAATGTAACCTTAAGGTGTTACTGAGACCAATGTATTTTAAACTGCACAAGACATTGTTTTAAATAAACTACATGAAACATTATTTGAAAAAAATGTTTTATTACATTTCATATCTAGTCACATAATTGTATGGCATGCTCCACTGTAGCCTCAGTACTGTAAGATTAATACAAATAATGTACGACCTTATTACTTTCAATAATAGGCAGTATAAGATTCACCAGAACACCATATTGTTTATATTTATATCAACCTACATGAATCCAAGGTTAAACAGTCCTGCAGAACAAGTGTTCTTCCATTAAGACACATTTACATTAAGGTGCACATTTAGCTGTTTCTCTACATCTAGTAAGGCACAGTACCTGATAAATCAAGCTCTAAGAATCATTTTGACCCAAGCAAGCTCCCAGGCAACATTTCATGGTGGGGCCAATGTAGGCGTGATATGGGCTTGAGGTATGGGTTTGTCTGAGTTCCTATCCTGTCCTGAATCAACCCAGTCTCATATAAAAACGTACCCTGAATACGTTGGTCCAAAGTGCAAAACGTAGAGGGGTTACAATAATGGCCCTTGATTTGTATCACTGTTACATTTTTTTTGCCTATTCTTTTCCTATTGCTTTGCGTCCAAGTCACGTGACTTTCAAGATTCCGGCCGTGAGAACAAAAAACATGGCGGACATTTCTCTCATTTTTAGTGAAAAAAAACAATATTTTGAGTTAGTTTCTGCATAAAAATAAGTTTTGATTACATTTCTAGCGAGAAATATATATTTTATTTTCATAATATTCACTCAGTGAATGTACATAATCACTCGCTTGCTCGTTGTTGCGAATATTTTTCAGATCTCGCCAGAATAATGTGAAATTGAAACGTTTTGTTTCTGCATAAAAAAATCAGTTTTGATTACATTTCTAGCGAGAAATATATTTTTTATTTTCATAATATTCACTCAGTGAATGTACATAATCACTCTTGCTCGTTGTTGCGAATATTTTTCAGATCTCGCCAGAATAATATGTGAAACTGAAACGTTTTGTTTCTGCATAAAAATAAGTTTTGATTACATTTCTAGCGAGCAATATATATTTTATTTTCACAATATTCACTCAGTGAATGTACATAATCACTCTTGCTGCGAATATTTTTCAGATCTCGCCAGAATAATGTGAAACTGAAACGTTTTGTTTCTGCATAAAAAATAAGTTTTGATTACATTTCTAGCTAGAAATATATATTTTATTTTCATAATATTCACTCAGTGAATGTACATAATCACTCTTGCTCGTTGTTGCGAAGATTTTTAAGATCTCGACAGAATAATGTGAAACTGAAACGTTTTGTTTCTGCATAAAAAATAAGTTTTGATTACATTTCTAGCGAGAAATATATATTTTATTTTCATAATATTCACTCAGTGAATGTACATAATCACTATTGCTCGTTGTTGCGAAGATGTTTCAGATCTCGCCAGAATAATGTGAAACTGAAACGTTTTGTTTCTGCATAAAAAATAAGTTTTGATTACAATTCTAGCGAGAAATATATATTTTATTTTCATAATTCACTCAGTGAATGTACATAATCACTCTTGCTCGTTGTTGCGAATATTTTTCAGATCTCGCCAGAATAATGTGAAACTGAAACGTTTTGGTTGCTATGGACGCTGCTATCGCCTTGACCTCTGACGGATCAAACCCCCGCCCACTATATGCGTTGCGCCTGATGTTGATTTGCTGATCAACACATTAATCCGTGGCAGCGGGAGAAACTATTGTTGACAAAGTGACGAGTTACAATCTGTTTGAAATATACCGGATCCTCTGTGCATTTAACTTCCTGTGTGGTGCAATGCGATCTCATTGATAGGTGTTGACGCGTCAAGGCCACACGCAGAAGAAGAAGCGAAGAAGAAGGAAACTAGGGAAAAGAAGCAGGAAAAGGTAAACAAGGAGGAAAAGGAAGCGTAGAAAAATAACTTGATCAAGCTGAACAAATGAATCGCCTTGACCCCGAAGATGCCATATTCCTGGTTGATGCGTTCTTGGATGAGTGCAAGGTAAATAACATGATCTCAGTGATGGAAAAAGCATACTAATTACATGCCAATTACAAGGTCTAAGACCATAACAGACTCTGAGGTATAGCAGGGAAGTAGTGTCAAGGTGCAAAACTGAAAACACTCCAAACAAAGTGCAACTATACAGTACCTGGTTCAATGTCTTTATACAAATGCAAGCTATAGTGCTGAGCTGACCTGAGTTCACACGTTAGAGCCAGTGAGAGTTTAATTCAATATTCTGTCAAAACGTTTCACTTTCTTTTCTAGATCTGTCAGTACAGTACAGGACCACAACCGTTAGACTGAATTTTTACAATGTAATTGGTTTTATAATGAGATGTTTATAGGTGGTGATAACCTTGGTGGGTGGTGGTGGTATTCTGTGGCTCAATTGTTTATTTAGGTGGATCAGCCTGGACACACTAAAGAAGGGTCAAAACAATCCACAAAGCTGTGTGTTTGGCTTGATGAGGACAAAGATGGTCAACCTCCGCCAAAAAGATGTAGAGCTGGGGAGAAACGAAAGCGAGATTCAGCTACTGGTTTGTTTTTTGTTTGTTTTTTCATCATTAGTTGCATTCATTATTCATTGAGCAAGTTCTAAATGGATATTCATATTTTTGCAGTTTCTTCAACAAGCGTTAAAGGGATGTCCTGTGCTCCGTCTACCAGCACAACTGAAGACACTGTGACCATCGAAAATTTTGGTTTTTTTCCCTTAATACTTGTTTCCTCATTTGTTATGTGGTAATTGTCCAGATTTACCATTGCCACCTTCCCTTTTCATTTTCAGACTCCCTCATTCAAGATGTCCGAGACCTCTTGGGAAGTGGTGCTGAACAACCTCTCCCCTCACACTGGAGGAACAGGCAAACTTCCTCTCTGGAGAATTGGACAGTAATGAGGCCCTTCATGGTGAACAATATGTTGTCATCTGAGAAGCCCAAGGAGGGGGTTTGCCATCATTGTGGACACAAGGCTGCAGTAGTGATGTGTAGGGACTGTTTACCACGATCACTCTACTGCACAGCCTGTGACCTTTCCACACATGAGGCCCTGGTGCTTCATAACAGAGCATCCATGGTGGAGGGGTTCTTCAGACACCTGCCGCCATCCACTTTTGTTCAGCAGCAAGAGGGAGGGAAATTCTCCTATCATGAAAAAGGTAGTTTTTAAGTCTCAGGTTATATAGGCTGTTTTACATTTTACACAAACTCTGGTTTACTCCAACAAACATGCTGGATGAAGTTTTGTTTGATAGAAACAACACCCTCCCTGTTGAGTTTTTGGTTTCATTTACTCTACTATGTAAACTAATTCTGCTTTTTAGATTGCATGTTACCAATCGTTCCTCCCTGCTGCGACTGCTCCACTGGGCAAACAAGCTTTTCCAAGGGAAAGCCAGTTATTTTAATTGGAATGAATGGTAACGTTTTTTTATTTTTATTTCTTCATATTGTGTTTTTTGTTTCTTGTGAACAAGAGATAATTGTTTTTCTCTGAAATTTCAGGAAGATACAACCTCTTCCTTCCATCAGTAAACTGCTCCTGTGGAAAAACCTTGCCAGTGACCATAAGTGATTTGGTTGAAAGTGGTTACTGGCCAGCCACGGTCAATTTTGAGACCTTGTACATGGTGGACTTGTTCACCACGTATGAGGATCTTAAAATCACTGCCCCAGGGATGTCGAGACAAGCTTTTGTCAGCATGCTCGAGTGTCGTACAAAGCTCTTCGGGCGAGTGAGTGAACTCCTCATTTAAGTTATCCTGTTTGGATCATCTTTTAAATAACTGATTCATTGTTAGGACTTGTTCTTACAATCCCCAAAGTTTCAGCACATATTTCTTGACAGAGCCCTTTCTTTGTCATGACCACGATCTGAAGCCAACCTTCGAAACAGCTATTTACTGTTTTGTTTTTTCACTTTTGCTCTCAGAGTGGTAAGATATGTGGGGACACAATGCAGAGGGCCTTCCTCGAATGGGCCTATGCCAAATTTGAGGTTGACAAGCTGTCTCAGGTCCAGCATTTTCAGTGCCCTGCATGCACACCCTCCATGTTGGCAGTTGCAGTGGATGGGAACCGCAAATTATATCGTTTCAAAAGCCAACCAGGGTGTGTAACATTCATGTACAATGAAATTCTAGTGAGCCACAAATTAATTTTATACAGTAAATTTAACATCTATATATTTCTTTCAAGACCTGATGGGTTTTTTGATGGAGTCTTTTTGGCCAGTGATGCTGAGGTGTCCTCCTTTGTTGATTACATCCATGGAACAACTGGACATGTAAGCTAAATTTATATTTCTTTTTATAAAATTTTATGAATGCTTGCCAGTTTTTTCCCCAAAATGTAAACATTATTTGGTTTGCATCAAATGTCATAATACCATGATTTAGAGCTTATGTTGTAAAATGTAACTGTGTAAATGTCTGTATTTGCCCTCATCTGTTTAAGAATCCAGGGAAAGGGAGATGTGGTGCGGGTCAGTGGACCGCAGCACGAGAGTCCGCCAACAAGTCTGCAAGCAAACTAGACGAGGAAGGTGTTGAAGTTGCTGTCTGCCGTCATGGGGTTTTGCTGAAGGGACTGAATATGTTCCGTGGAGAAATATTTGCATACCCATTATATCTCCAGAAACAGCTAGCTTCACAGACCGTCCAGTTTTTTTGCTCTGATGTGGTCTGCAAATATTGGCCATATTTGCGGAGAGTTGTGGACCACTGTCCAGAGTTGGAGGACTTGCTGAACATGCGCCCATTTCTCTCCATCATGCATGCAAAAGCGCATTCATGGATGTGTGAGGTAATAATGACAATTAGATGTATTTCCTACCAATTGTACCACACATTATGATTGTCTGTCCTCTGCCCCTACTTGTTGTTTTCCAAATTATAACATTCATGTAAATGTGTTACAGTTAAAATGGGGGGGACGCAATCAAGAAGGAGCTGGAACAACAATCGGGGAGGAGGTTGAACAGGTTAACAGCTTCCTCTCCCGAGCAGCCATATGTTCCAAGTACATGTCAAAAGCCGGTAAGCATTTTTCATGTATAGTTGTGTTCAAGGTCAAACCAAGGGGTTTGAACGCTGATGCTCGGCCTTTGCATTTTAGAGTTCCATACATAGGTGCTCCCTTAGAAAACCACTGTCTAGTCAGCACTTTTACACTGATCAGGATTCTCTTTATAATAATTTCACTTCTGACACGTTAATTAAGTGTATGATTATTTCCAGGTTTATGTGACAATATTAGAGAATGATCAATGTAGTATCTGACCTTTGGTCCTCACTGTGAACCTAAATTACTGCACATACATTGTGTGTCAAGTTCGCACAGACATGCTAACAATCCAGGCAAGTGGCTGGAACAAGCGAAAGGCAGAAAACCTTCACCGAACACTGGCCAAAAGATACATCAAGGTACTACCTAGGAAAATATGTATAATAACATTTTTGTTTTTAAATTGTCTCAGCATTTGTTAACACAGATATTTCTTTCGGACAGACTGTACAAAGGATTGCAGAGGCAACAAAGGACCTGGAGAAACTCACAGCTGAGTTATCTCTACAGCAAGACACAGTCCAGCAGTGGGTGTCTGATGTTCAGCAGTGGACCTCAGGTACTTAGGAAAAAATATTTGATGGCTTATTTTAAAGAATCATTGGCTCTGCTCTTGTACAGGGGATCTGAAAAGAGGCTGATTGTAAACTGAAATGGGCATTAATTAATTTGTTTGTCGTACAAAGGAGCAACCATCCAAAATGACCTGCAGAGGACCATCGAGGGGCTATATTTGGGCATCAAACAGCGAAAATTTCAGCTGTATCGTCAGTCTGGTGAGAGCAGAAAAGGCCACTAGTAATGCAGATTTATACATAGTAAAAATAGCAAAGCCATTTATAAAATAAATAAATAAATAAAAATCTTTTGAAGTATGTTTACTACAAGTCAGGGCAGCATACTGAAAACCTGTCAAAATCATAATAAGGTTGAGTGCAATATCCAAATATTTCCAATATTTCTGCAAAGGGCAGAGATGTCCTGACTTACCAATTTTGTCCTCTATTTAAAAAAAAAAGATTGTTTAAAATAGATTCTGAAAAAAAT